>NC_063045.1:47233546-47533546 GCF_018812025.1 Megalobrama amblycephala
GCACAGGGAGTCATGGCCATGAGTGTTTGTGGTTGACAAGTACTTATGAAGTCACACCGCACATGAATAAGACATCAAAACATTAATATTAAACATTAAATCTGATACTATTCTGAATGGTACAATCTAAGCTGAAAATACTAGTTAAAATAAAAGAATATATAAAACTAAATAAAAAGGTTAATCGAGAAACACTTTAAATTGGCTTGAAAAAGCCTCACCTGAAAGTTAAGTAGTTTTAAAAACTTGAAGTTTGAAGGTTTTAGTTTGAAATAGTTTGTTTTAGTTAAGTAGTTTTGAAATGAGATAGATAGATAGATAGATAGATAGATAGATAGATAGATAGATAGATAGATAGATAGATAGATAGAACTGCACTTATACAGTCAACGTTTGTTAACATTAGTTAATGCACTGTGAACTAACATGAACAAACAATCAACAACTGTATTTTCTTTAACTAACGTTAACAAAGATTAGTAAATACAGTAACAAATGTATCTCTCATGGTTAGTTCATGTTAGTTAATACATGAACTAATGTTTGACTTATGTACCTTATTGTAAAGTGTTACCAACCAACTTATTGAACTGAACAAAGGTGCAACTCTCACTCTTACAGCGCTCTAACTTTACTAATTAAAAAACAAGGCCATCATCAGATAACCAACCAACCAGATCAAGCTAACTTAATAAAATATACCTCTCTTTTTACAGTAACTCTCTCATTTTTGCATAGTATAGTCATTAGAAATTTTATATAGTTTTTCTCAATCGCTTTTTGGCACATTCCTGAAACACTCTTAACATTCTCTAAACTGTAAGTGCAAATGTCACAACTGTTTGCTGGAACATCAGAACTCTATTGCATGTCTGCAAAATGTAGTAACTCACCCAAAACATTTCAATCATGCATTAAAATGAAGTTCGTGTCAGTAGATATAAAGTGTTTTTGTCATCGTGTGAGCCATACTGCTCAAAATGTTTAGATGTTTTTTTCACCATGGAAATATTTGTTTAAATCTTCATGTTTTTTTCTGCTTTTTATTGACACTGACTGCTTTCTGTACAAGTTGTCTAGCTTAATGCTCTGTTGTATCACACTGAGCTTTTTAGATACAGTACGTATACATTTAGGAAAATCAAGTCAATGTTGTACACAAAAGAAAATGAACATTTGTATTTATACAGTACATTTATTTGTACAGTACTGCTGTAGCTGCTGCAGTTTAGGGATTTAGACGTTCCTCCATGTTCAAAATTGGTAGTGATTAGGCAAACTGTATATATGATTCTAAAATTGATTGGTAAGATTGTGATTCCTATTTCATTACTATGGAAGGCCATTTACCAATTAAACAGACATTACTAAAATTGTCAGATATATATGGAATATACACACGTCTGACAGATTTTGATAGCTGAATGGATCATTTTGCATGTGATGGCTCACACGATGAAAAAAATAGAAGTTGTGAAGAGTTCGACAATTTCACTGAGAATCAACTCATCAGTTTTTCAACAAGCCATGTGCATTTAGTTATTATGCAAATTCTAGACAATTGTACTTTCTCTTTTGCACACATGCGATTTGCTTAAACCAATAAGAAACTCAAATCTGATGGGAACAGGAAACTTGTTCAGAGATCTGAACATATTGTTTTGAGGAAAAAAAATCCTTTGTAAAATGTGTAATGCACACACTATATAGAATAAGACAGGATTCAGATTATGTGCTGCTGTTGACTGCTGGCTGCTGCTAACTACCTCCATTACTTAAAGACAGTGTTGGGCAGTAGTTAACTACATGTAGCGACGCTACTAGTTTAGCTACATTTTCAGTAGCTTGTCAGTAGTTCAGCTACTTTTAAAACAGTGTAGCTTTTCCAGTAGTTAACTACTTTTACCAGCAAGTAGGGGTGAACGCCGACCAAAAGCTACAAGCTACATTGCGTTTTGCGTTCTGGTTATAGACTGTGATTCTGACGAGCCTGCAATGCTTTGAAGCAGCACAGCTTCTTCAGATCACGAACTAAAATCGTGCATTTCCGCCATATATTGTTATATCACGCATTTTGTGGATTTAGTTCATTGAGAAAAGATCGCCTGATGATTATGTAAAGGACAGGAATGGGTTGTTTATAGCATTAAAGGTTTCGCTTAATTTATAAACAAATGATTAAAACGCTGTCTGTGTCGAAGACTTCAAGCACATACAGGTGAATAATAGTCTTTTTAAACTGATTGTCCTTCTTTATTGCAGTCTATATCAAATGTATATGCAAACTATTTTATTATAGTGGTGACCCGCCATAGTTTAATCTGCCCCGACACAGTTTTATAATGAACCTAAGATCACTAACGCGGTGTTTTTCGTCATTGCATTGGCAAAGCATCCGTAAATTGAACAGAAAACAAAATCGCAATATAGCTTAGTGCGTTTATCACACGGCAAAGGCTGATCTAATAAAATAGGTAGCGTGGATTTCAGAATGTTCACGCAAGAAGCGCACGATTTGCGTCTCAAAGCTTTTCAAAGTTTAACCTGCATTTTTCAGTGTATCCAATTTAAGTTGCATATTTTGTTCTTGCATGGATGCAGGTGTAGGTTCCAGAATCAAATCACTGAGGGTGCTCCTGAAATTAGTCAGGATGCTATAGTAAAGTGCAGATTAGGGCTATAAATCTTTGGGTAGACAGC
This sequence comes from Megalobrama amblycephala, assembly GCF_018812025.1. Classification (NCBI taxonomy): domain Eukaryota; kingdom Metazoa; phylum Chordata; class Actinopteri; order Cypriniformes; family Xenocyprididae; genus Megalobrama; species Megalobrama amblycephala. The sequence goes on from NC_063045.1 coordinate 47,236,247, forward strand.
GATTCAATTCGTTTCACGATTCATAGGTGTACGATTTTTGCAAATTCAGAACGATTCGATTCGAGACGATTCGATTAATTTGATTCAATTCTGCATTTTAATATGCATTTATAGGGATATTGAAATGCTTCCTTCAACGTGTCTTAGTCAGGGTGTGAATTACACAGCGGCCTTCAGGAGGTCAGAGAGTAAGGTCAAAAACAAACAAACAAACAAACAAACAAAACTTTTGTCCATTGTTAATGTTAGTTCTCAATGATGCTACATAACTTTATTTTAACAGCCTATAAAAATTGGCATTTGTGGAAATTTACATAAGCCAATTTTAAAGTGCTTTAAAAGTATTGTTAGGCCTAGTTCATGTTAAATAGTGGAGGATAGTGTTAAAGGCTACACAACCTTATTAAACTGTTCCAGGTACATTAAAAATACTAATGCTTACATGGAGAGATTATCATGCACTTTCCCAACTAATCCTAAACTAACTTTTCTTCACGGAATAGTAAAAATCCCTCTTTGTTCTCATACGGAACATTTCCCTTATGGTGATTCTGAAAGAAAACGCGCTGGGTTTCTACTGTTGCTATAGCCTACTAACGAACGCAACTTTAACGCGCATTTGATTGATAAACCGCGCGCTCTTATGTCACTGTTGTTAATGGTGTAGTTATTTCAGCAGTTTCCTCGCACATTCAGTTTAATGACATTAAGTTCGTAATTTATCATTCATTGAACTGTGCGTATGCATTTAGAAACTTACATTATGTGTTTGCTTCGTCCATGCAATAAATGTGCGCCTTGAAACTGCTCAGGTAATGTCAATGAACCATTTCCGACTTTTCCACGCAATAAAAGCATTTTATTTCAACAGTAGTGACCGCGCAATGACTTGGCAGCTTTATCAATGGAGTAGTTTGACTCAGGACTATTGCTGTCTTAATAGAGAACTGTCATATGCTCATGTGAATAGCAGTGGCCGTCCTGGGGAGAGCTCAAACGTGGGCTACGGACTGAGCGCGAGCGCAATCCAGTGAGAGGCGGTAAAGTGCAGCCGCGCGTGTCTGTGAATGAGAGCTGCGAGGGAAGACGCAAAATAACGGCGCACAACGTCTCCATCAATTCGCGCATGTAGTAATTTAATGTTTATATATTTAAAGCACTGAATCACTATAGAATCTCGATTAATCCGATTCTTTGCATTTTACATCGATTATCGACCGAAATAAACGATTCACGATTCAAAAAATCGTCAGGATTTGTAATCGATGCATCGAGAAAACGAGTGAATCGTTACACCCCTAAAAGTTATATAGATTTTATATATATAGTAGTATATGTAATACTACTGTTTTCACAGGCTATTTAAGGCTATTTGTATGCTATTGGCTATGACTAACTTAGATGGCAAATGCTAGCCCCCTCTCTCTCTCTCTCCGCCGCCAGTCTCAGGCCTCAAATGCATAAAATATGAAACTTTATAGACATACTAGTGTTTCTTTCGTAAAGATTTTTGATACTCAAAAATAATGAGTGCATGACGCCCCTGAAAGAGACAATCTGTTTATTAATTATATCTAATATACAAATATAACTAAATATATCTATTTACTATTATTCTATATTTTTTTAACAAAGAGGTGCGTGGGGGGTGGGGGGTGGGATTCAGAATGTTTAATAATTAAATTTTAGGGGACCCCCCAAGAGTCCTAAGTCATTCCGAACCCTGCATAAAATTGCTTGCTGGGAGTTCTTCAGCAGCGATGTCAGCGTGTCGGCCTTCAAAACATCTTAACCCAAAGTTCTATTTGTGTGACAGAACTTTATACATGAACACAAAAGGGCTATAAACAACAGAATACTGTAAGGACCTCCCACAGGAGATCGATCTTCCCTGCAATCTACTCTGAGCAATGCTGTTTGTTTGTCGTGCACCCATCAGTTTCTGTGGGCCATACGTCTGTATGGGCCATTTGGTTCACACCTTTACAAACACAGATAGGGCCCTATAAAATCCGTTTTATTTTTTCCCAAATTCCGTTTTATTTTTTCCCAAATTCTGTTTTTTCCATTTAAATTTTTCTGGATTCTGTTTTTTTCCGTTTTATTTATTTTTTGACTCAATTTTAATGGTTAAATTAAATTTTAGTAATCAAAAAGCATGTCTAATTAATTGAAATAATGAATCTTGTCCAATTTACCAACAATTTAATAAAAGTTTAACAAATAAATTTTAGGGCCCTATGATAAACGTTTTATTCTTTCCCCTCAACTTTTATTTTTACCAAATTCTGTTTTCTGGATTCCATTTTAATGGTTTAATTCCATTTTAATAATCAAAAAGCATGTCTAAGTAATTGAATTCTTAAAAACAACAATATTTACTAATTAAAAAATATATTTTTATGATTTTTTTTTTTTTTCAGAAGTTCTGTCTAACTTTTATTTTGACGGTTTGCCTAGAGCTTTGAGTTTCTCTGTGTTTATGACGGTAGTTTTCTCAAACGAAGCGGTTAAATGCTGATGAAGTGACTTTCAGAGCAGCTCTGGAGATGAATTCGTGCGTTCATATAGTGAGGCGTCAGAGGACGAAAACACCGCGAGCGTCGCATGTGCTTCAGCGTGCGTGCGCCCGCGCGATTGTGTGTGAGGCGGTGTGAGGTAAATGAAACTGCGCTTCCGCATTATTCATTTCAGAGGCACACATGCATGCAGGATTTATGTTTAAATAGTCTTTTTGCGGTTTAATATTCACAGACACTAGTCTATATCGCGATTTAATTTGAGTGTACTGACCTGCTTTTAATTCATCCATCAAAAATTTGACAAATTGTAAATTCCGTTTTTATGAATGGATTCCGCGATTCCGTGATCGCGGAAGTTATAGGGCCCTACACAGAGTTGATTGCATCTGAGGCACAGTCACAATGTAAATGCATCTAACAAAAGATAAATGAAAATACACATAATCTTTCACTTTGAAATCATAATTGTAATGCATCATAATTGTAAACATCTTACTTAAACATTCTTCATTAACAGTTATTCAGTTATTTGTAATAAGCTATGTCATTTAAAAAAAAATAAAAATCAAAGTAGTTTCAATGTAGCTAGCTACTTTTTGATAGTAACTTGTAGTGTAGCTACAAGTTGACATCTTGTTACAGTTTCAGAGTAGCTTCCCCAACACTGCCTAAAGAGGAAATGGCCACCTTTGCCCAGTTTTACAGCACAAGACACTTAAAGGGGTACTTCACCCCTGGAAAGATGAATGTGTATTTAAAATTGGTCATTTATGTAGTAGAAATGTGAAATTATTTTTGAATTTGGAGCTTTCTAGACTGAGAAAAGGCAGAAAATGTATTTTTGACTAATGTGGATGAAAGACAACAACTCCCAGAATGCACTTGTTTTGCTGCCCTTGCGAGGCCACACCCAAACCACGCCTATCGGTTACAGGCGGCATTCAGGAAAATTCAAACAAATAAATCGTGAGTTAGTTCATACATTTACAGCGAAATGGTGCTAAATTGCTTTGTACCTGGATGTACACCCAAAACCAGGAAAGGACAAGTAAGTTTCCATCATTTTCCGATTAAGTTAAAGATTTGGAGCGATGTAAACAGTGGCTGCGGGCCATCAAACACCCGAAGTTTGGAGATGACACCGTTATAGAAAACCTAAAAAAACGCAGAATATGTAGTCTCCATTTCAAGCACGAGGACTACGAACCAAATATCCTTGCAATGAAGAGAACCATTCTGAAGGACACCGCGATACCATCGATATTCACTTTCCCAGAGGACGAACAGCCTGGGCATCTGGTACTAAGCGTATTCGCCTAGAGGTAAGACTCGCTGATACTAGACTGATAACACAGTAGCCTATATGTAGTGTTGTAGGTAGCAGTAAAACTGCAAACTTAGCAAAGTAACGTTAGATAGACAATTACATATAAGTTGCATATAAGTTGACCGTTATCAAAGTAAAGCCTCTGTTCTGTAAAACTGAGTTTATTTATCTATTTATGCTAATGTTACCACAAAAGCCTGTTGTTGTATTGGTTGAGATGACTGCAGAGACCGATACATTTGCGAGATGAACCACTGATGTAGTGCAGACAAAATAAAGTGAATTACTGTAAGCTTAAAAATATAATTGACACCCACTTTTGATAAAATCTTTGATCTATGTCCGTGAGTAACCTCAAAAGCGCATATGTATGGGCGTGGTGAAAAAATGCGGAACTACCTGCTATTACTGGCTGTAGTTTTAAGCCTCTGGCCAAAAAAGCCTCCGATGACGCAAAATGACGATTTTTGCGTCATCGGAGGCTTTTTTACAGAATAAAAATGCATAAATCTCTCATCTCGGACTGATATGAAGGGGGAAAGCACGCTAATTCGAAAATACTAGTGGTATTCTACTAATACAAAGCTTAATGCTAAATCCTGAAGTAACCCTTTAAGAGAAACAGAAAGACAGCAGCCACATGCAGCGCTTTCCCTGAAAAGAGGAATGGTGAGTATGTGAATCTTATGAAAAAACTATTTTATATGTGTATGGATGTGATGTGACTTTTTAATTAATCTTTAGCTTTAGTTGTTGTATTAAAACCACAGGTATTCATATCACTACATGCAAAAATGCTTCAAAAGGTTTGTAAATTCTGTCATCATTTACTCACCCTCACATTGTTCCGACCTGCTTGTGACTTTCTTTCTTTTTCAGTGTTTATTTTTGAACTATTGTGGGTGGATGCTTCTGTGTTCAGCTTTCGGTAATTAGAATGTTAAATACGCTAAATTTATGAAAAATTATGACATAAAATATTCTATAACTAAATGTGCACTTTACAGATTGGCATGATTTGTCTTTTTTCAGCTTTTGTCAATGCGGCAAATCACACTACAGCCTTATTTGTCAATCATGGACATTCTGCCAAAATTAGCTGCAACTACAGACGAACAAATGACACAGAAATCATGACAGTGAAGCTTCAAACATTAAATCATACACTGTGTTCGTATTTACATGTGGATTCATGGAAAAAACAAGATTGTAAAGATCACATAAGATTGATACTTATTAATAAGACTATGGAAATATCATTTGAGCTATTAAATCTGCGAATTCAGGATGCCGGCACATACACCTGTACTGTGAAGAGGATTGCAAAACCACCTGAAGAGGATCTGGGAATAGAAAGAGTTCAAGTTATTGGTAAATAATAATTCTTTGTAATTAAAAGAGAAAAAAATAATAGATAGATAGACAGATTAATAGATCAATTGATTGATAGATCTGAAAGATGTGATATTACTGTAATATTTTTGTATCAATCCTTCCATTATTTACAGTACGTCCCATCTTGTCCCTATCCTGTGTGAAGAGCCCTGATGGATCTCCCATGATTCTGTGCTCTGTGGGATTTTACCACAATTCTCTTGAACAGCTGTGGATCAGAGATGGAGACGTCCTCAACAGTTCATACTCAAACAAATCATTCAATGGATCCTTCAATCAGAAATCATACCTTATACTGCCGCCACAAACCTTCGCTGACACAATCTACTCCTGCTGGGTAAACCACTCGTCATTAAACAAACCACTTGTGGCCAATTTATCAAGCTCTGTCTGCTATGAAAGAGGAGGTAAGTTCTGAGATATTGTGTATTTCTTATTTAAATGTACTAAATACTGTATGACATAATTAGTGGGCAGTATAAGGTGGTTTATTATAGGTCTTTGCAATAATTCTGTCTTGTAGATTTAACTGTGGCTCTGGCAGTGGCTTTTGTCATCTCTGCAGTGTTGACTGTCTTTTTGATCATCGTAGTCGTGTAGATGTTACAGTAAGTCTCAAGTACGAGTTTCTCTAGTAAGCATCTTTTTTTATTAGTCTTTTAAATGTCATTCTGAAACTGGAACTGTAAACTGCTGTTTCTCTATTCTAATTGAAGAACATGAAGAAGAATGGAGAACGGTGTTCTGATGACCTGTCTTGCTACCTTGAAGTACACAAGGTCACAGAATGTGCTGTGATCTTGTTTCTCATCCATCCTATCACAATTTATGTATAAGAGGTACAGGACCACACAATGCACAATAAATAAAACATAACAACACAGATGTCATTTACTTAAATTGTTTTTTTTATATTTCACGTCTTTTTATTTTATTATTAAAATGTATGAGTGTGTAAATGAGTTTGTATATTTTAATGTTTCCCATGCTTTGTTAATGTTAAGACTCTTTTTAGTATACCAATAAAGAACTGCAGATTTTGTCCAGGTATTTATCTCTTTGTTAAAATGATGCCAAACAAAATTACAAATGTTTTCTTTCATGAACCACCATGTTTTTTCAAGTTTGCAGAGGGGAATCATGTAACCGAATCAAAATGGACAATTGTTGTTTTTTATTGAATATTGCAATAGTAGGCCTATTTATTATAAATGATTTATCCGTGCACATCATTATTATTTTAATTCATGTGCCCTCATAATCTTTAATCAAAATAACTTCCCTTCCCTCTTGCAGCAACTTCTCTTCTCTTCTTTTCTCTTCTTTCTCTCTGATGACGTGTTTACTGATGTGAGGGCGGGACAACCTGTCACTCACATGAGATCACAGCAATAGCAAACCACAACCATACAATGATCCAATCAATTCCAGATGGACAGAATCAAGCCCCGCCCCAACATTTTTGACAAGCCGTTTCACTTGGATATACATCACAATAGGTAAGAAAAGACTACAGCAGGTTCCATTTCATGCCGACTAAGGCTTATTTATGCCCTTCCCTCACTATCTTCCCTCTTTCTCACTCACTCTGATGTACGTCATTGCTTACATTGCACGAGTGCCCACTACTTGCAGAACCCTTGCAATGGGTTTGAATGGAACGCCCTGAGCCCTTGATCACTTGGAATCTGCTATTGAGCCCGCCGTGTGAGTTACTGTTATGACGTCACAATCATTTTGCAGTGTGGTCTATGGATCTGCCTGAAGTGTACATATGAGTAGATTCACTCCCTCGGTCAAAATCGAGGGGTCGAGGGTCTGTCCAAATAAACTTCCCTCATCCACTTGACGAAATTGACTGCACTCCAAAATGGCGTTGGGAATTTTCCTGTGAGAAAGTTCTTAAGGAGGTTTGTGAGTGTGTGTCTAAAAGTGGAGTTAAATGCAGCCTAAGCGAGAACAAGAGAAGCTTAAAATGTACAGGCTTCTGTATGTCATCAGCCTGCAATTACTTTTAGGATTTCTAACGGTTCAGTTCTCTCAAGTCTGCATTCGTTGCACCCTTGATATCAAGAAAATCATCTGGGTGCTTTCATGCATCCTCTGTAATTGTGTTCTTGAGTATTTGAACTGAAATTCGACGGTTGATGATGACTTAATATGAGAACATAAGAATGCAAGACTGCATAAGAATGAATTGATGCGTTTTTGCATTCCACTGGGCTGCTCCATTGCATTTCTATGCAAACATTGCATTAGACGTATGTCATTGACCACTGCGATCACGTCTTGCGTATTTTTCTGCATCTTGCTCAAGACATGCTGTTCTAAAAACAGCGCTCAAGCTAAAGTCGGCATGAAACAGAAGTTGCAATAGTCTCTTCTTCCCCACTGTGATGTATATCTGAGTGAAACGGCTTCTTTAATGACAACAAATGTAGATCAGACTTTATTTGGTTGGTTCATAGGAAGTTGGGTATTGCTATCTCTAAATGGAGGCAGAGCTGAATGCCAGTATGCAGTCAGGTGTGGAGGATATTTAGGCCCACCCGGCCTCCACCGAGACACTAGTCTCATGTAGCCAGACCTTCAGACCGACAGCAGAAGGTCTGGACTCCATAGCAGCTTTCATTGGCTAAGGACTGCCCAGAGGCCATCTGACTGACATGTAAAGCAACCAGTTTGTTTTGTTCCGCTTAGTGGCGTAAAAATGTAACGTTGTCCCTACAATAACAGACATATTTTAAAGAATCTATGTCATGAAATTTACATAGGCTACTTCACATACTCTTGACAATCCAGCATGTAGTTGATCCTGATAAGCACTCATTGTCACAGTTGTTAACCTTTTGAGCGGTACGGTCCCACATATGGGACTTAGAAAGTTTAGTGATGTCACATAACTGCCAGATTCAAACTGTGCTTTCGCATTTTGGCTGTGAGACGGATGCCATCAGCACTTGTCATATATCACAACTATGCATTGTTTTAAGGTTTCAGACATTTAAATACGCATAAGCACCAGTAAAACAGTACATTTAGAGTTTATAAAATACACACTGATGTCAGACATCAGTGGAAGCAGCAATAACAATCCATTCAAATATAATTTGCCGACATTTATTCATATCAGGCACACATAGTGGGCCTAAGTAACTATAAAGTTTACTCTATTATTCTTTCAGTTCACCAGCCACTTACTTGCATGTATTTCAGGTGTATTTCTGATGAATTCACATGCTGTAAATCTGTCCGACAGGACTCTGTGAACTGTGGCACAAACTAAGATGGTGGTTGCCCATCTTGCGTTATAGATTAAGATAAAGATCATTTATCAAGTTTTTCAAACAACAAAACACACTCACACGTATTTGAAAACTGGAATATCAGATAGTTGATGATGGTAAGCAAGTGGTAAGCAAGTGTGTGAATATTTTAAATAAAAAAGGAAAAACAAAAAAAAATAAGGTAATTGTGGCTGCGATGTTACATGACAAGCACGTCGCTTTAAAAAAACTCACTCTGGGGGGTCAGCTAGAATATTTTAAACTCACACTTGGGGTTAACAAGGGTTAACAAGACAGCTTTCTTCCTTGTGGGTGTTTGGCGTCACGGCATCTTTGTTTCCAGGTGGACTGTTTAAGAACACGACACACACATCACCCAGAAATCCTGTAGAATTTAACCAATCAGATGATGACTTCAAAACTCCTGAAGTCTCCAATTTTGTGTGCCATATGCATCAGACGTTCAGCCAAGAATCTGTGGGCGTGACGTCTGAGGTTGAGACTACCAAGACATGATCATGAAGAGAAAAGACGCCAGTTTGAGGGGAAGGGAGGTTAACATTTTTTATTAAAGGGCATATGAAGGGTCATGCTAATTCTAGGGAAGGAAAATATGTAGATGAGTCACTTTGGTCCGTTTCCCCTGAAGAGAAATGTTGTAATTTTTGAATGCATGCCATTTGCTAAATGTGAATTGTGTTGACATTTTAATTTCCTGAGTCTGTAGTGATAGCATTGAATGTGGTATTATAGCATATGTAAACCTTTTTAAATTGTTGTATCTATCACTCAAGTTAGATATAGTATCAGCATTTCAATGACATGAAAAAAAAAAAATGATTTCAGGGTAGCTTCAACACACAACAGCCTAAAATAACACTGCATATATTATTTCACAAGTTCACTCTTACAAATAATCGGGGGCCATATGTAAAAAGCCGCTCAGAGTCAAATTTTAGACTTAAAGGGTTAGTTCACCCAAAAATGAAAATTCTGTAATTTATTACTCACCCTCATGCTGTTCCACCCGTAAGACCTTCATTAATCTTCGGAACCCAAATTAAGATATTTTTGATATTCAATATTAATATTATAAAGCAACGAGAATATTTTTGGTACGCCAAAAAAACAAAATAACGACTTATATAGTGATGGCCGATTTCAAAACACTGCTTCAGGAAGCTTAGGAGCATTATGAATCGGCGTTTCGAATCAGCGCCAAAGTCACGTGATTTCAGCAGTTTGGCGGTTTGACACGCGATTCGAATAATGATTCAATATGCTGATTCATAATGCTCTGAAGCTTCCTGAACTTAAGACTATTCTTAAGAGCATTTCTAAGACGTTTTATACGGGCCCTGATAGAGTAGTAAAGTAGTAAAGAGTAAAGTAGTATGCATATTTGCCGTGCTGTCTCAGGAGAGGGCCCCAATCTCTGTATTTTGGCCCGAACCCAGAGTTCTCCGCTCGTATTTCTGGTTAAGAAAGTAACCAGGTGAGTGTGAGGAGACGGGGTGGTGAAGGGATGCTGAAAACTGTCAAAAAACATAGGTGAGTCGACTGCATATGACAACACTCATGCTGATTGGGTAGACATGTTGATTGCTGATTGCTGACTGCTGGTTGGAATTATGTGATTAATTAGATAATTTGAACATGTTCCTCCAAAACTTTGCTAATAAAACATCATATAAATGTTCATGAGGAAATAGCTTTCAAAAAGAGCATCTTATGCCAGCCCTATGATGTGCAGATGAAACGTGTGTGCAACTGCAAGCAGTAAAGGTCATGATAAGTAATCTTAATTTATTTTACATGTACTGCCTTTGCACGTTCATCATTGACCTACATCAACCTTTGATGTATCACCTGCCTAAACATACATTTACAACCTCCCACACGTTGTGGTTAAAATAGCCAGACCACTTCATCGCTTGTTCAGTTCAGCTACCCAATCGGAGCATGAAGATGTTGATCTACAAAAGAGGTTTTGGTGGAAATGAGGTTTACAGGACATTTGGTTTAACCATTTGTTTCAGAGCATTGCTACACTGCATCTGTTATACTGGTCAAATCCAATCAACCATAACCAAAAAATAATTTTCCTGCCTGATGAAGATCATAAATGTGTGATAACTTTGGTAAATTACCATGAAGAGTCTTAATTTATTATTTTATTCATATGTTTCACAATGCATTTTAAGGAGTAGTTCAGCAGTTTAAAAAAGAACTCAAGAAACTCTATATATAGGCCTACATCAGTAATCCTTCCTTATGTCTATTTCTGCTTTCTGTCACATTGACATCAAAATCTTAAGGAAGGCTAAAAATTAAAATTAGTGAATGAACATTTGTAGCATATGGTACCCTTACATCCCCTGTAATTCCTCCAGGTACCAACAGACACAAGTGGCTTTCTCATACTGATGGATTTATTGAATCCAGCTTAGTCAGGATCATAAACACACCGTGAAAACTAAAGCACAGAACAAACAATAATTAGCTTAAAGAAAGAAAACTAACAGATAAAACTATTTTGACAAATACAACATACAAAACATACCTCGTTGGCTGAGTACCGAGAGAGGAATTAGTTTAAGTCTTTTTCTTCTTCTTTTTGTTGATCTTATTTCTCTTATTAGCTTAGTGACCACACTTTAGTCATGCATCTTTCTTTCTCTAGAGAGATCGCTTCTTTCTCTAGAGAGATCGCTTCTTTCTCTAGAGAGCTCGCTTCTTCTTCTTTATTAACCTCTTCTCTGCATACGAAGCTCGCTCTTAAGCTACAGCGCCCCTAGTGGCACTTAACGGTAATAATAATAAAATACAGAAAATGAATAGAAACGCAAATGTGGCAGTAACACTCCCACCAATCTCACAACTCTTACTGTGGGATTTCTATGACTTACACTCAGTCTGACAAACTGAACATGAAAATAAACACAAACCCTTAGTCTGCTTCTAGCAAAACAATAACCTTATGAATAGGTCGTTCTAATGAGACTGTCTTAGTCACAAGTTTACTATGCTTGTCATATGTCCTTTCACTAACCAAAAGTCGAACCTTTCTCACTTTGTTATCAGTTCCTGGATAGACATCAGTGACTTTGGCAAGCTTCCATTCATTACGTGGTGCCATGTCATCTTGTAGAAGCACTACATCATTTATCTTCAGATTCCTTCTGTGTACATTCCACTTCTGTCTTGGTTGCAAGTTGAGCAAATATTCTTTCCTCCAACGAATCCAAAACTCATTGGCTAAATATTGTACTCTTCTCCATCTTTTTTGAAGATACAAATCTTCTTTCATAAACTCTCCTGGAGGAGGTTGAACAATGGTTGACTTCATAGTGAGGATGTGATTGGGCGTTAATGGCTCAGGACCTGTTGGATCACTTAAATGCTCGATGGAAAGTGGCCTACTGTTGACAATCGCCATGACCTCATACAACAAGGTTCTCAAGGATGTACTGTCGAGTCTCTTTGCTGACTGGTCAAGGATGGCTGAAAGAACACTACGGATGGTCCTGATCTGTCTTTCCCATATTCCACCCATATGGCTTGCCGAAGGGGGAATCATGAGAAATTCACATCCAAGCGCTTTTACCTTCTCCTGATTCATTTCTTTCATGAGATCTGCGAGTTCTCTCTGGGCCCCAATGAAATTGGTTCCTCTATCACATCTCAGTTGACGCACATTTCCTCTTATTGCAATAAATGCTCGCAGAGCATTTAGAAATGCGTCTGTACTCAGGTCGTCTACTACTTCAATATGTATGGCTCGTGAACATAGACAGGTTAGTATGAGTCCATATCTCTTGAGCTCCTTTCGTCCATCTTTGACGTATATTGGTCCAAAGCAATCCATCCCAACATAAGTGAAAGGCGGGGTAGACTCAGTTCGTTCTACTGGCAAATCTCCCATACTTTGATGCTCCGTTTTCCTTCTGTATTTGCGACATCTGACACATTTGAAGATGTATGATGAAACTGCACGGCTGCTCCCAAGAATCCACCAACCATTTGCACGCAACTCATTCATAGTCATTCCACGACCTTGATGTTGAACCTTCGTGTGAAAATGTCTGATCAGCAAAGTTGAAATATGACTGTCCTTGGGAAGTATGGCTGGATGTTTTACATGCGGGTGTAGTACAGCTTGACCCAAACGTCCACCCACTCTGAGGATTCCTTTTTCGTCCAGAAACGGACTTAGTTTGTACAGATTATGATTTGTGGTCTTGGAGACTATTTTCTTTGATTTTAGACTCTTTATCTCTTCTGCGAAAGCTTTCTCTTGAACAATTTTGATGATAAACAGTTCTGTTTGTTTTCTTTCTTCCAAAGTTGTACTTTCTTTGATCCTTTGTATATCACCCTTGTGTTCCTTGACCCTTCTTCTCAAGATTGCAAATGCTCTTATCAATCTGGACCATTCTGAAAACTTCTCAAATCTGCTGAAAATGGTTTGCTCTTCCTTTGCATTGATGGTATACACAGAGGCTTTGCGAAGTTCTGGATCATTTTCCCTGATCTCTCCCACCTTAACATCTCTATCAGGAATGTTCTTCTCCCAGAGAAATGCTGGCCCCTCAAACCATTCAGAGGACTTCAGTTGTTCTGCGGTTAAGCCTCGAGAAACGTAATCTGCAGGGTTCTGCTCTGATGCGACATACGCCCATTGTTCTGGCTTTGTGCTTGACTTGATCCTTTGTATCCGATTCGCTACGAAGACTTGAAACCTTTTGGCATCATTATTTATGTAGCCGAGAACAACGGTGGAGTCGGTCCAGAAAAACTCAGTAACGTATGGGATTTCAAGTTCTGTCCTGAGTAGATCACTGACTCTAACTGAAACAACTGCTGCTGAGAGTTCGAGTCGAGGGATAGTTGTGACACTAGTAGGTGTGACTCTTGACTTGGCCATTACCAAGCAACAATGGACTTGATCTGATTGGTTAATGGCTCGCAGGTAAGTACAAGCACCATATCCATTGACACTGGCGTCTGCGAAGTGATGAAGCTCGTAGCTTTTAACCTGACCGAAATCTGTAGGAATGAAACATCTTTGAATCTGCATGTTAGCTAAACTTGGAAGGTCTTTAATCCAGGATTCCCACTGGGGTTTTAAGTGCTCTGGAAGCTCGTGGTCCCACCCAACCTTATCCTTGCACATTTGCTGAAGAATCTGCTTTCCCAAGAGGACGAACGGTGCAATAAACCCCAGGGGATCGTAAATGGAGGCGACAGTAGAAAGTAAACCTCTTCTTGTAAGGGGGTTCAACTTGACTTGAACTCTGAATTTGAATGTGTCTGAAGTGACGCACCATTCAACTCCAAGAGCTCTTTCAATGCGTGGTAAACTTAAAGACAAGTCAAGGTCTTTCACTGTGGCACACTCTTCTTCTGGAATAGTGGACATAACTCTCTCACTGTTACACACAAATTTGTGGAGTCTTAACTTTCCTTTGGAACAGAGCTCTCTTGAGTCTTTGATGAGCTGAATGGCTTCCCTTTCAGTAGGAACGCTTGCCAAACCGTCATCAACATAAAAGTTTCTCTGTATAAAGTGTATGGTGTTTTCTTTGAATTGACCTTGTCCTTGGGCAGCAAGGTGTTTCAGGCCAAAGTTGGCACAGCCTGGAGAAGACGCTGCTCCAAAAAGATGGACCTTCATACGGTAAACTGATGGTGATGCTTCCAAATCTCCCTTCTCCCACCAAAGAAACCTTAAGTAATCCTGGTCTTCTTTTGTGACATGGAACTGGTGAAACATCCGCTCTATATCACACATGAATGCGACAGAACTTCTGCGGAAACGACAAAGAACACCAACCAATGCGTTTGTCAGGTCAGGACCAGTTAAGAGGTGGTCATTGAGAGAAGTATCCTGGTACTTGGCCGAGGCATCAAATACTACTCTGATTCTTCCGGGTTTGTGTGGGTGATAAACCCCATGATGTGGGATATACCATGCAGGAGTGTTATTCAACTCTTTGTCAGGGACTCTTTCAGCATCTCCTCTTGAGATGATGTCATCCATGAAGTTTGTGTAATCATTGTAATATGATTTGTCTTTCTTTAATCTCCTTTCAAGACACTTTAGGCGATGCATTGCACATATTCTATTGTCTGGTAATGTGGGTCTTTCGTCACGAAACGGTAGTGGCATCTCATAGTGGCCGCTCTCATTTTGTGTGATGTTTTCTTTGAGTTTTGTGAGAAACTTTAAATCTTCTTGTGATACAGGGTTGCCCTCAATGGCTCTTTCAGAGAAGTCTCCTTCAAGTGCTTTGATAATGTCCGAAGGGGTGATGTCCTTTACTGTTGTCCTATTGACATAGTGGACTTTGTTCTGAAGCTTTAGAGAAGGCTTAAGCTCTGGGATGACTTTCTTGACAATAATGCGATGACTAATTCCAATTGCATCTCCATAGTTCAGGCAGTGATTGGTTTGTCCAACTATACTCCAACCAAGATCGGTGCGTTGAGCGTATGGCTCGCCTTCCTTGCCTGACACAATCTCTCTCGGCAGAAGAGCTTGTGAGCAGTTGTATCCGATCAACAATCCTACCTCGCAATCTTGCAAAGGTGCGATTTCTGATTGAAGGTGTTCCAGATGTGGCCAAGCTTTGGCTGTTTCATTAGTTGGAATGTGAGCTTTGTTAGCTGGAATGAATTCTCGTGTGTATGTAGGAGGTAAAGTGATTCTTTTACTTGAGTAAAGGCCACGAACTTGAAGATTTTGAAGTCTGTCGGACTGAACAACTGTAGTCTGGGAAGACATAGTAGACAGTTCTAATTTAACAGGTTCTTGGTTTGTCTCTAGTAACTTTGCAACTTCACTGAGAACAAAGGTTGTATCGCTTTGCGAATCCAGTAAGGCATACACAAGAACTTCTTTGTGTTTTGTGGAAGATGAAAGCCACACAGGAATGATTGCAGCTGTCTGTGTGTTATTTTCTTGACTTGCAACTCGGTTAGTCGTAGCCATGGCTGTAACTTGTTCTTGAACTCGGTCGCTTTGACTTGACCTATCGTTGCTTGGATTTAGATTAGCTATTGGTTGCCTTTGTTCTCCTTTGTCCTTAACTCTATCTTCATGAAGACAAGTCGGATGCCCTTTACTGCACCTTTCACAAATATTGCGGTTGGTACAGCTCTTCGAATGATGGCCTGGTTTGAGACAACCAAAACATAGCCTTTCTGACTTAATAAAGCTGACTCTGTCTGACACAGCCTTTTCCAGAAAACTTCTGCATTTGTGTAAACTGTGCTTAGGTTTCTTACAGAATACACATACCAGTTGTATCTTTTCTTGTGAAGTTGTCATCAGGGTTTTAACTCCAATTTCTTTCTGTTTTGTAAGCTTCGGTTTGTCTGATTTGTTAGGCTCACATTGTTTAAGTGACTGTAAAGATGTAACAGGATTACAGGCTATCTTGGCTTCTCTCGATAAAAACTCAACAAACTGGCTGAAAGTGGGAAACTGATTTGTTTGTTCTTCAATTTCAATAACTTTGCGGTTCCAACTAGCAGCAAGCCAGTCTGGAAGTTTGGAAAGTATCTTTTGGTTCTCATTGCAGTCATTCAAGATCTCTAATGACTTGATGTGAGCTGTAGCAGCTTCACAACTGCGCAAGAAATCTGCAAAGTCTCTTAGTTCGAAACTGTCTCTTGAAGTAATTTTGGGCCATGCATGCAGTTTGTCTCTAAAGGCTTTCGCGATTGTGAATGGATTTCCATATCTTTCATCCAGAATCTTCCAGGCAGCAGCATATGCAGATTCAGTTCCAAGCAGGAAATATCCTTCAACCGCTCTCTTAGCCGGTCCATTCACATATCTCCGAAGGTAGAATATTTTCTCCTTGTCTGGGATATTTTTTTGGTCTATCAGCGTTTGAAATGACAGCTTCCAGTCACTGTAACTTAAGGAATCCCCAGAAAACACAGTAGGTTCCGGAACAGGGATACGGCTAGCACTTAATGCACTTGCTAGCACTTTAACAAGATCTGATGTACCATCACTTGTAGGAGTGACTGCAGCTTGGGGTATGACTTGTTTAAGCAGAGATGGGAAGCTTACATGTTCAGCGACTTTCATTTCGTTGTTAATCTTTGTTACATCGATCTTTTGCGCTTCTACTGCACTCATTTGGTCATAAACCTGCATCTTTGCTTGTGCTGCCTTTAGATCTTTGACCTTTTCCAGGTGCAGTACTTTTCTTTTCTTTTCATCAAGTGTTCTCTGCAGAGCTGCATACTCTGCTTCTTGTTGAGCCTTAAACTTTGCTTCGTCTGCTTCTCTCTGCATTCTTAATCTAATTTCTTCTGTCTCTCTTTCTAAGCGCTTTTGTCTAATCAATGTTTCTTGTTCTACTGCTTTTTTCCTGACTTCAGCTTCTAGTCTTTCTATCTCTTGCTGTTCCGTTTCTTGTTCTTCTAATATTTTGAGAACAGCTTGACTCGCTGCTGCTTCTGCTGCGGCTTCTTGACGTTTTATAGAGGATCTATGTGAATGCTCAGATGAGTTCTTAGTGGTGTTGAAGGAGCTTGACTTATTGCTTACAGTTTGAAAGAGGGAGCCTGTTTCCGGCCAATCTTGTTCCTCTTTTCCTTCCAATCGGCTGGTTGCTTTATTCACGAGGAAACCTGAGATCTCCACACACAGATCAACTCTGCGACGTGACTCCTGATCCGGTGGGGTGAGCTTACGTAACTCTTCATAAACTTTTGTGACATCTGCACAAAGACCTCTAACATCACCAATAATATCTTCAAGTATGTCTTTATTCAAGGGTTCTGTTTGAGAGAGGGGTAACTTGGATGCTTTTGCACGTGTTCTCCACTTTTCATAGTTGTAGTTAAATCTTTGCTGGAGTCCTTTAATCCTCTCATCCTGCATTTCTCTTCCCTTTTCTGTGAGTGTTTTCACTCTCTGACTTCTTCTAAGTTGTACTGATTCTTGCTGCTCACTAAGATCAGTACATTGGGTTTCTTCAGACTGCATCTGGGGTTCTGCACTATTTAGTGGTATATTTGGATCAGTCATTTTAACGTCTTGTCACTTGTCACTAAACAGCAAAATCTTTACGTTAACTAAAAGTCATCCCTGTACTGCAGGCAGTTAAAATATAAAGGCAGAATAAAATAAAAATGTAACACTGAATCTTAATGCAGTAATATGAATGTAACTTAAATTACTGTCAACTTAAATATACCCAAAACGTATTCGAATAAGAGTTATTCACATTTAAACCGTTCACATAAAATACAGAATTTTACAAATAGCCCAATAAAACAAAACTAGGAATAGCAAAACGTTACTTTCACTTTTCACAGTTTGATTAATCAACCATAAACTTGTGTTTTGTTTTCCTTGTTTAGACAAACCCTTAACTTATGAGTGTCCACAAATCTTATTGTCTTATCTTAAAGTGTTGCTCTTCAAATCGTGTGCTTTGGTCCCGTGCGCGCTCCCTGCTCTGTTCACGTGCCGATCACGCTGTGGCAAGACTGCTGCTCCTTTGATCATGCCGCCTCGCCTCCACCCGCATGCAGATCAGTACGAGTTTTCACTGTAATTCCTCCAGGTACCAACAGACACAAGTGGCTTTCTCATACTGATGGATTTATTGAATCCAGCTTAGTCAGGATCATAAACACACCGTGAAAACTAAAGCACAGAACAAACAATAATTAGCTTAAAGAAAGAAAACTAACAGATAAAACTATTTTGACAAATACAACATACAAAACATACCTCGTTGGCTGAGTACCGAGAGAGGAATTAGTTTAAGTCTTTTTCTTCTTCTTTTTGTTGATCTTATTTCTCTTATTAGCTTAGTGACCACACTTTAGTCATGCATCTTTCTTTCTCTAGAGAGATCGCTTCTTTCTCTAGAGAGCTCGCTTCTTCTTCTTTATTAACCTCTTCTCTGCATACGAAGCTCGCTCTTAAGCTACAGCGCCCCTAGTGGCACTTAACGGTAATAATAATAAAATACAGAAAATGAATAGAAACGCAAATGTGGCAGTAACATCCCCGTTATGGGAAAACAAAAAACGGAACATTTTCAGAATGTTCTGGCAAAGTTCTTTCAAACTTAGGACAAACAAACTTTTTTCAGTAGTGTTAGTAGGATGTTAATTCAAAGTTATCTAGACTTTATAATATTCTCAACTTTAGAACAAAATGCTATAGCCTACGTTGGCCAATTCGGTTATTAGTTCACCTTTTAGTGCTTCATTGCGTTCTGTACACACACAGTTCAGTAAAATACGGGAGTGACACCGCATTCTACAACCATATTAACTCCCGAAAAAGGGTAGCGACAAGCGCATTTACAGAAATTCTGTGCAGTGTGTACAGAACAGAACTGAACAACTAGTGTTAATGATGTTTTTAACGTGCATCGTACATCTCGGAGACGTTTATTTGATGTGTGTGTTTACGTCTGGAAAATGTAGGCTGTTTTTCAGAGTGTTTGCTCATCTGCAATACGTCTATAGGACGTTTCCTGTCAGATGTCAAATAGACGTTTAGAAGATGTCTTTAAGATGTTTATGATTTAGAATGTATGTAAAACTGACATCTTAAAGATGTCTATCAGATGTTTGTAAACAGCAGATGCTTTCCAGATGAAGTGATCTTTAACAGACATCTTGCAGACGTACGTGTGCTATCTGGGATCTCTTCTGTATGTGTGGTGATGAATCACAGGGAAAGCACGAGCCTTTGTGTTGCCAGATCTTGCTAGACAAATCAGCGAACAAGAACAAGCCCATAATAAAGCGAAATAAATCCAAATGCTTTATGCTCTAAATAAGAACAAAATATCGCGACTCGTGTCTGCTCACTTTAATTACTCCATAAACCTGGTCGCTTAATGAGCCGAGCTTAAACAACAAGTCCAAAACGCATAAAAACGCATAAAAAAAAAAATTTGGGTTCATTTTGCATCATCACAAAAGTGCACAGTGCAGTGCATGATAGAAAACACAACTCAGGTCAATATATTTTAGGCTACAATGTCTTTTGAAGAGACAACTGATTGCGAGCCATTCATTTGCCACTCTGATTGCACTCGATCTTACACTGCACACTCGTATCCAAAGTAAATCTTCAGCACTGTCATCTCCCCACATGTTTCATTGAACTAATAACATCTTTGTCGGTATAGATTGTGCATGATATTTTACTTCCTGAACAAGTGCAGACTCAAGATTGAGTGAGTTGCTTTCACATTCACGCAAATCGCGCCATAGTTACTTCGCAAATGATCTCTGACCACCTCCTACAGGTAGTTTCAGGTTTAGTACCCCGGTGAGCACCCGGTCCTCATGACAGCATACACATTACTAATTTTTCATGCAAACCATTCTTTGTTGAACTAAACTGCCATTATTAAAGCCCCCTTAGTTGCTGCCATCATATGGGAGTTAAAATTTAGCAACTGCTAACATAAGCTAACATTACCCACTGGGTTTGTTTGATTGTGCAGGCAGAAAGACAAGAGATGGAAATGCATCTAAAAATGTAATTGATTCTGTAATAAAGCCTTTGCTAAACCACAGCCACGAGTGTATTTATAAGAACTAACTAACCTTTGCTTTAATGCCGAACGTGCCCTACAGTTGCTACAAAGGCAACATGTAGGCTAAAGTGTATTAAGCGCTTTTACTGAGAAGATCGTGTGCTCTCTGAGTGTGAAGCAAATTCTTATTGTATTGTTTATAATGCCTTCATGTTGACAGTCCACAATAACAGTAATAGTAATAATAATAATAATAAAACGGTAAGTTGGCACATACATTTAATATTTTCAGAATAACTGTGTTGTCATTGTTTTTAAACATTGTATATGTTCCTTGAGGTTCACTTATAATGTTAATAACGCTTGTTTTATATATATATATATAAATATATAAAAAACTATTATTTTCAACCTTCATTCTGGCCCTCTGAAAATATACATTTTTACGGGGTGGCTCCTTTAAAGGGTCATGAAACCCTAAACCAAAATTTCTGAGATTTTAACAGAGGTATGTGTGTTGAACACCATTGAAGACAATGTTAGCATCTGTTAGATTTAATAGTAGGGGGAAATGGTTAAATTTTAGTTTTAGTACGCTATTTTCGTCTTCCGTGTTTAAAATCTTCATCCTGTCCACGTCACAGGCTGTGACGTGGCAGAGCACAATAGTACTTTGATGACTCATCGGTGTTTCATAATTATTAACGAGACTGAGTTTTTTATCCAATGAGAAGACACTCTCTTAATTATTCATGACACCACGTGGATCTTTCCAATGACGAGGACGGTTAACGGCACTAAACAGCGAGAGAGACTGACTGACTGACGGTGCGTGTCCGTTGGCGCGGAGCGAGCGGGTAAGCGCGAGTGTTTTCGGTTCATGGAAGTTGAGCCGCGTGTAAGTTAAATGTGACGCTCAACTTCCATAGGAATTAATCTAAAAATGCTCTGGTCGCTTGCTCTGCTCCAGTTGACACGCAAGCCTGACTGACTGAGTGTGTTGCAGGCTCGGCGCGTAGATCTATGCTATGTACGCAAGGGTTTTTTTTAAGCGTTATTTTTTTTTCCAAATATATGCATGTATAGTGTGTATATAAACAACTATATATTTTATAATGACTGTAATTACACATGTACATTAATATGTTTTAAATAGAATTACGATTACTGTAGGATATATGTAGCAGGGCATTCAGTAACTCTTGAAAAGACAAAAATAAAGTGTCAGTGTATTTCATTAGATTTGAACTTTTCCAGTTTTTTAAAAAATTGTAGTATTTCCTCACGTTTTACCACTGATTTTTAGTGACAGTCGATATGCATGGGCTACTGGCGATGAGAGTTTCCCCCCTCCCCTCTCCTCTCCTCTCCTCTCACAGCCACCACGCCCATTTAAGTTGCATTTTTCAAAAAGATTGTGAGCTAGACTTGAGCTGAAAGAGGGGGGTTTCATGACCCTTTAAAGGAACACTCCACTTTTTTGAAAATAGGCTAATTTTCCAGCTCCCCTAGAGTTAAAAAGTTGAGTTTTACCGTTTTTCGAATCCATTCAGCCGATCTCCGGGTCTGGCGGTACCACTTTTTTAGCATAGCTTAGCATAGTTCATTGAATCTGATAAGACCATTAGCATTTCGCTCAAAAATTACCAAAGAGTTTCAATATTTTTCCTATTTAAAACTTGACTCTTCCGACGGAAAAAGAAAAGTTGCGATTTTCTAGGCCGATATGGCCGTAATATCATTGCACCTGCTGCACCCATGGTATGGCAGCAAACTTCCTTGATTATTACGCCAGAACGAGAGTATAGTTCCTAGCCATATCTCTGTTTGTCATATGCCATATCTTTGTCATATGTCTGTTTAAACATTTAAACATTCTTGCAAACATTTGCTATAATGTAAGTACACAAGTCAGCAAAATATATAACATTGTGCTAGTGGTTTTTGGATATTTTAATTCAAAAATCTTACATATTGTGCCTTTTAAGTGACTGAATGCTGGTGGGTGGAGCCTATGGTGTGATGATGTATAACTATTCGTCGATATCTTGCTCTGGAGGTAGTCAGATGCAAATATATATGCTTTGTTTATAATGAGGAGGACGGTTTTGTGCTATGAAACTTGTAGGACGTTTTAATGGTATAAAGACCTCTTATAAGATGAAGGCAAATTTGATTTCTCATGTCATGACCCCTTTAAATTAAATTATGATTATGAGCAGGAAATTCATATCTATTTTTCTTGTCTAAAATGCTAGGGAATTGCGATCTCTCTTTGCACTTTTTGTCACATGACTTTTGTTTTTGTTATGGTCTTTGGACTAATGATATTGAAACTGTATTTTATTTACAAATGAATTGTGTGTATTTTTTGTAAATAACATGTCATAAAAATGTTTTGCGTCAAAGCCACTCTACTGTCAAAACAAACTGTTGCTATCTCACACGATCTAGGCACTGATGAACTTGTGGGTTGCAGTGAAAAATGCAAAAACCCCAGTTCTCACTAGGAATAATGGTCTTTGAACAAAGTTAACTTCAGTGCTAAATAAATACCAGTGGGTGCGTCATAGGCCTGAAACTAAATTTTCCAATCCTGCCCAGTGTTTGTGGTTGACAAGTACGAAGATATGATGCAAACCGTTTACATCCTTTTCTCGCACTCTCGGCTAACAAGCAGATATAGAGTATAAAATTAAAATAAAATAAATAAATTAAACCAATTTACATCTCTATATTACTCTCTGTTGGTGGTAGAAAATGGGACAAACAGTCCTGATTTTGTTTGTAAGATTTTGTTTGGTTAGTTGTGTTCTTCTTATTTGTTTTGATTAATTTTTGTCTAGTACCATGATTGTAGTCATTTCCTCTTTTTAAAACGTTCGATAAAGTATACAAGGAATTTGACGGGATCCAGATCACATATTGCTGTCTACTGCTACAAACTTTTTGCATTACATAAAGAGGAAATCACAACCTCAGCCCAGTTTCAGCATGAGGCACTTCAGCAAAACACATTGAGACAGCAGCCACAAGCAACACTTTCCCAGGAAAGAGGGATGGTGAGTGTGTGATATTCTTATGACGATATGTGAAAATTATTTTTTAGATCTAAATTAATATAATGTGTTTACTAAGTTGAAAGCAGGTTTAATCTTTCTTTTGTTTTTGTTAAAATGGAAAAAATGCTATCACTGTATGCAAAAAAGTAAACGTTTTCAAAAATTGATGCTTGTTAAATTTCAGTGTCTTAACCAATTCAAAATATGCTGCTCTGAATCCTATCTCTTAATACATAAGATCTTTGTTGAAATGATATACTTCATATGATATTTCTGTTTAATGTGTAAACTTTTTTTGCAGCGTTTCTCTCTGATCTGTTGTGGGTGGATGCTGCTGTCTTCGGTTTTCGGTAATAGAAATTGCATTAAATATCATCTAACTAAAGAGATCACAATGTATCATCAAGTACTTGATGTTAAATCTATCAGAAATTTTGTGCCTCAGCAAATTACACAGGAAGCACCTGCGTGTGCAATAAGAAAGCATGAGAAATTCAAGTTGTTGTTGGTCTTTGTTTTTCAGCTTTTGGCAATGCGGCAGTAAATCACACTACAACTTTATTTGTCAGCCATGGACAGTCTGCCAAAATTAGCTGCAACTACAAACGAACAAATGACACACAAATCATGAGAGTGAAGCTTCAAACTTTAAATCATACACTGTGTTCGTATTTATGTGTGGATTCATGGATAAAACAAGATTGTAAAGATCACATCAGATTCATATGGATTAATAAGACTATGGAAATATCATTTGAGCTATTAAATTTGAAATTCAGGATACCGGCACGTACACCTGTACTGTGAAGAGGATTGCAAAACCACCTGAAGAGGATCTGGGAATAGAAAGAGTTCAAGTTATTGGTAAGTATACTTTTTTGTAATCAGATAGATGGATTGATTGATTGATAATAATATATAATAATATTTTTTTAATTCCTCCACTATTTGCAGTACATCCTTTAATGTCTCTATCCTGTGTGAAGAGGCCTGATGGATCTCCCATGATTCTGTGCTCTGTGGGATTTTACCACGATTCTCTTGAACAGCTGTGGATCAGAGATGGAGACGTCCTCAACAGTTCATACTCAAACAAATCATTCAATGGATCCTTCAATCAGAAATCATACCTTATACTGCCGCCACAAACCTTCACTGACACAATCTACTCCTGCTGGGTAAACCACTCGTCATTAAACAAACCACTTGTGGCCAGTTTATCAAGCTCTGTCTGCTATGAAAGAGGAGGTAAGTTCTGAGACATCGTGTATTTCTTATTTAAATGTGTTACATGTATTTATGAGGCCTTGGGAATTATTCTGTCTTGTAGGTGTAACTGTGAATGTGGTGTTTATCGTCTCTTCGATGTTGGCTGTCTTTTTGATCATTGCAGTCATGTGTAAACGTTACAGTAAGTCTCACTGTCCATCCTAAAAGTCAAATTTTGTTTTAAATGTCATTCTGAAATGGAAACTGTGTAGAAACTTTTTTGTTGTTGTTGTTGTTGTTGAAAGTGTTTCTATCAGAATATCTTCATATTAATTGCAAGCAAAATGTCATTAGGCATCATGTCATGTAATGTTATCGCATAATTATAAAAAAGTAACATTATACCTCAGCAGTCACAGTGAGTCACAAATATACCATGCTTAGTATCAGTTCTTGGTTTTATTGGTGAAACCTTAATGACCTCAGTCGTCTAATCTGATCATGACCACAAATCTACAGATGATGTTCTATTTTTAATTAATAGAGTGTTAATTTTCCCTTGTATGTAATTCAGACTTTCATCACCATCGCAATGACTGAATAAATGTTTTAATGATCTTCCAGGAGGAGCAGGTCGGCGGTCTGTGTCTGCTGTAGGAGTGAGTGTCACACCTGAGCCTGTCCTCCATGCTCACCTGCAGTCTGAGATGTTGTATTCAACACTGGGTAACCATCATCCAGTTCCATGTAGCCCTGTTGGAGTCCACTCATCTCCACAATAAACACTGAATGAAGACATTTTACAATGACGGATCTGTGTATTCACTATAGTCATGGGCGTCGGAACCATTGTATGTGGGTGGGACAAGACCCACCCACTTTTTAAGACCAATGATATTGGACCCACTCACTTCCCCAGGTGATGCTACTCCACAAACCACCAACAGAGCATAAAAAATACCAAAAATAAAAATATTTTTTAAAACATCGCCAAGTAAAACGCTGCGTTTATAAAGAAATGTCTCTTTACGACCACAGCAAACGGGACACTTTTCAGACGCGCATTTCACCTTCGCCTCAGCGCCAGCCGCAAGTCAAACGAGCGCGGAAAAGGTAGCTTCAGTTGAACAACAGTGAACTGCGATCAGATGAGATGTTGTCAGGTTATGTCAGTAAAGCTCCAATCAGCCGTTAGGCTATAGCCTACTGTGCTCGAAGCGTGAACTCAAGAATTGCTCGCGCAAATGCGCCGGCGCGCGCTGCATATTACTTTTTTATAGGTTAACTAAAGCGCTAAAGAAACTACGTGCATGCACCATCATTATTCTGAGGTAAATTAAGTCATGGAATTACCAAACGTGCGATCAAAACTGTGCATGCATGCATGTATGTATCTGTTGACATGGTTTAAGCCATTGTTATCCAATTTGTTGGCCTTAAAACGTCTTAAAATGCATATATGTACACCAAGAAAATCAAAAGCTATATATATAACTGCATAAAAAAACATTTGGAGGGAGGACCCACCCACATTTTTTTGGCTTCTGACGCCCATGACTATAGTACAATTATACAACAGTAGTTGTACAACAGTAGTTCCAATTTGATTGGCCAAGTATAGCGATCCAAAAGTGCATTAGTGGAAGAGATTCGGCGAGTCTTTCAGCAGGTTACATCGATACGTAAGGCAACAATGTTTTTTTTTTTTTATAAACAAGTGTCATGTATTCAACTGATCATGCATTCAACTTATTTGTTTAGAAACACTGAATCATTCTGGAATGAAACATGCTAGTCTTTGAATCATTCACTCAACCAAGTGATTAAAATAACTGATTCAATTAACAACAAGACAAGTGGTTGTTATTAAAAGTGAGGCACTGAATTCACTTAATGGATTTGTTCAAACATGATTCATTCAGGAACAAAACAAGTGACTCTTTATGGGTGATTAATTGAATCATTCATTTAACCGTTTTGTTCAAAAAACAGTGATTCATTCAGATGCTTAAAGGGTTAGTTCACCCCAAAATGAAAATTCTGTCATTAATTACTTACCCTCATGTCATTCCAAACTCGTATGACTTTTGTTCATCTTCGGAACATAAATGAAGATCTTTTTGATGAAATCTGAGAGCTTTCTGTCCCTCCATAGACAGCTATGCAACTACCACTTTGACACTTTAACCCTTTGACACGTACGATCACACCGGTGTGATCAGTCTTGGCTGGCCCCAGGAGCGTACGATCACACCGGTGTGATTAGAACGTTCAGTGCATTACGTGATCAACTGCCAAATTCAAATGTGCGTGCGCGCTTTAACTGGCGCTAAACCAGAGACGGACGCGCGCAGCGCTTTTCATATCACATATATGCAGTGTTTTCAACCAAATAATGTTCATTTCAGGTTTCAGACATTTAAATGCACATGGGTACTAACAAAACAATATATTTAGAGTTTGTAAAATACACAATGATGTCTATAGAAGCGGAAATAACAACCCTTTCCATTATAACTTGACAACACGTTTAATTCATATCAGATATACATTGTGAAAGTAACTTAAAAGCTTACTCTATTCTTCCCCAGTTCACCGGCACACTTAGCCTACTTTCATGTATTTCGGGAGAAGTGGATAAATTCACGGCTTGTAAATCCAACAGATCCGATTCTCTGCGCGGTGCAAACTAACATGGCGGCACCCAACGCTCATATGGCTCAACTAACGCGATCGTTATAAAGGTGTTTAAACAGCAAAACACATCCACTTGCACATATTTGGCAATCGGAATATTAGATATTTCATGCTATAGTTAACAAATTTGTGAATATTTTGAATAAAAAAGGAAAAATTAAATGAAAGCAGATCATCATTCATACAGTGCTGCGGTGTGTAACATAACAAGCAATGACGTGTCACCATGGAAACCATAAAGTGATACATTCTAAATAACGGTCGCCTTAAAAAACTCACGCTGGGGGGTCAGACAGAATATTTGAAACTTACGTGCGAAAGGGTTAAAAAGATTATAAAGAAATTGGAAAAATTCCAATTTCCAAATTGTAAATTGAGTGGTTTAGTCCAAATTTTCTGAAGAGACTCGATCTCTTTTTATTATAAAAAGATTTAATTTAGGCTTTACTCACATGCAAACATAAACAGAAGCTCAACCGAACATGAATAACGCACAAGAACAAACCTCTTCCAGAAGCTCAAACGTGCTGCGTAATACACAAGACACGAGAATGAACCACATTGGATCTCGCAGCGTGTTTGAGCTTCCAGAAGAGGTTTTTTTTTAAGGGTCAAAGATCAAGTTGCAAAGGCAGTCAATGGATGGACAGACCCTCCATTTTACATCAAAAAAATCTTAATTTGTGTTTGAAGATGAACGAAAGTCTTACGGGTTTGGAACGACATGAGGATGAGTAATTAATGACAAAACTTTCACTTTGGGGTGAACTAACCCTATTATATAACTAATGTATTGTTTATTAAGCAAAATCAAACATTGCAATCGTGCAGTTTACAGCATAGCTCTGATTATCTGCAACTGCTTTACTACTTCTCATTTTCTGCAGTGTTCATTCAATCAGTCTGTAGAATTTGGGAAGTCTGTGTTGGCAAATTACACAGAAAATCACATAGTGTATGATGGGATTCAGACTATGATTCCATCCAGTCAGAGGAAACATGGTTGATATTTTGAGCCGATTTCAGAACACATAATTGTCATGCAGCTACTAGCAGCAGGCGTTCACGGCATGTCGTAATTACCGTAATTTCGAGATGACAACACACGATGTTGTTCGCATCATCGGACTGGGAATTTTGCATTTCTATGGCAACACTATTAATGTCTAAATAAATCTACAGCAGTCAGGTGGTGCTGCGGTACTTGGTACAAGTAGGAGCTCTCAGAAAGTTGAAATTGCGAGCTCTACGCAGACGTGAAAGCGTTTTTACAAGTTGAAATCTCATAATTACTCATAATGGCGTGAACATACCGTGTGGTCCTCGGTCATTTAGAGTACTCTTCTCTTCTGAGTTCTCTTCTCCACGTGAGGGCGGAAAAAACTGTCACTTACATGAGATAACAGTAATAGCAAACCACAACAATTCAGCGATTTAATCAAGTCCTGCCCTACATTTTTCTTATTTTAAGAAGCCGTGTCACTTGAATATATGCTACAATAGGGAAGAAAAGACTATTGAAACTTCCATTTCATGACGACTTTAAGACTAGGCTACCACCTTACCAAAACACAAACAAACGTAACATAGAGCAAAAACATTTCTTCACATCAATTGCATGAATAAAAGGATGGCAAACTTTAACATGTGGAACTAAACATTAAAAATAGCATTGCATATACTGTATAAATAAACAAAGAAAACTTCCTTTTCAACTGCATCTGAAACTTCTCTGCATTTCACGTGTATACAACCACGATGTGGTTAAAATAACTAGACCTTACCGCCTCTTCAGAGCGTGAAGATGCTCTACAAAAGAGGTCTTGGTGCAGACAGTTATGAGCAAATGAGGTCTGCAAGACATTTGGTTTAAACATTTAAGCTCCTTTGCACTTTTAGACATTGTCAGACAGCTAGGTCATGATGTTACTTCTCCATTGTATCTTGGACAATGAGTAATGCCTCTTATATTGGTCCCCTCCAATCAGTGAAGGCCTTAAAAAAGGACATTGTGATTGGCTGCTTGCTGGATGAATACATATCAACTTTATTGTTGGTTGTTTGTTTAACTTAATGGGAAACTTATAGTAGCCTACTCTTTATTGTCATGTTTTAATTATATATTTAATTATATATATATATATATAATTATTTTTAAAAAAAAGCTTTTGTTTATTTTTCTGTCTACAAATTAAGTGTTTTCTCAGATTGCCTCAGTCGGATTGGTTGAGCGTGTTTCTGACTTGACTAAACTTACATCGCCACCTCAGACCAACATCACTTCTTCATTTGCACCATCATGTGTTAGAACAGCCAGTACCTGCAAAATGCAAAAGAGGACGCAGTTTCCGATATATGAAATGGTGAGAATATGAGATTTTCATGTTAAAATAATAATATATCTATGCAAAAATGTTTTTTGTTGATGGTGAATTTCGTAAATAGATTGAACCAGCTTTTGCTTTGTTATTTTTTTCATTCAAATGTGATACATGGTTTGGTCAGTTTTGTGAAGCATAGCTATAGAGTAATTCATGTGATGTTTGTAGTATTGAAATGTATCACGTTTTTGAAAAGACTAGCTGCTTATGTTCTTGAATGCTTAATTGGTCAATTGTGGCATTCTATGGTCAAATACATTTTAAAAAAAAATGCTGTATAACTACCGTTGGGTTTAGCAAGCGGTCTGTTAGTTTTCGTGCTAGTTTCATGTATTTTGTATCCTCTCATTTAACAATTTCAGTTCTAATCAATATTTCATATTTATTTATTTAACTAAGCACCTAAGCATGTAAGTCAAACAGTCATTATTGCAAACAAACCAAAAAAAAAAAAAAAAATTCTTTAGTAGTCTAAATATGTATCACTGTATTTCTCTGTCTATTTTTAATAGATATCATCAAAGTGTAACTCTGTGACCACATTTGCACTGATGCTGCTGTCTTTCTTTTCTGGTAATGATTATGCAATACTGTTCAAAATGTGAAAATTCTTTGCATTGACCCATCATGATGCAAAAATGACAATAAAGTTTTTTTTTTTTAATATGACTTCAAATGCAAAACATAATTTTTATTGGGTGTCCTGTTTTTTCAGTTGTTATAGATGGACATACAGAATTCAATGGCACCTTAGTTCAGACCGTTGATCGAGGAAAGTCGGTCAATATCAGCTGTAACTACAAACCATCAAGTGACATTGAAAGTTTCACAGTGAAACTGGAAACTACCAATACATTGTGCTCCGTAATGTATGTTAACAAATCATGGATAAATCACTCATGTAAAGCTCTATTTAGATTCATTTGGATTCCAAAGAGAGTTGAAATGTCATTTGAGGTGTCAAATCTGCAGATAAATGATACTGACATTTACAAATGTGTTGTGACAAGAAACATACCACCTCCTTCTGTGCCTTTGAGAGAAGAAAGAACATTTGTTCAAGTGATTGGTAAGATTATTTTGACTATAATCAGAAATCATAGTGACATGAGTGTAGATATTATATAATATATATCGGCTCAATAAGCATTTTTCTAATAACTCTTTTATTTATTATAGCACACCCCAACGTGTCTGTTTCACACGTAAGAGCATCAGATGGATTTCATGAGATTCTTTGCCGCTCTGAGGGGTTTTACCCCTCTTTTCTGAAGCTGGTGTGGATGAGAAATGGAGGATTTCAGAACATCTCTCACACATACAACATTAACAAAACCAACCCAGATGGGTCATTCACCCTCCATTCATATTTGAATGTATCTGACTGTACAAACTACTCGTGTTGGGTGAATCACTCATCCCTGAGCCAACCAACGATTCTCCACCTGTCTCCTGCTGACTGTTATGAGAACAGAGAGAGCTTTAGAGGTATTACACATTACATACATTACCTCTGTATTACATATTTTTTAATTTACAGCACATAATAGCAATAATTTTGTTATGTAATTCTGCTCAATATCCCTCTTTTATAGATAAAATTACATGGATGACTCTGATGACTTGTGTGCTGCTGATTCTCGCAATACTGATTATGACAGTTGTGTGTGAGCGTTTCAGTGAGTAATATTTGATCTTCAAAACATATTGTCTGTTCCTATCAATTTAAATCTCAGTAACCACTCTCTTGGTATGGAATCTTTACCACAGAATAATGATATTAGTGAAATCTAACAAACAAACAAATGCATGAAAGAATAATGAAGTTTCCATATCCCTTCATATGTTCAGTAATTTGGTGTGGGATTTACAGTGAAAGAGTTTTCAATAAGAAATTGCTCATAAATTTAACAAAAAATTACAAAGATATGACAAGTAACCTTGAATTAAACGTGAAATTTTCTTGTAAAACATACTCCAATAACACAGCCCTGCATCTTGAAAAAAAGAGCATTTTGAGTTGCTGTTCCTTGAATTAATTTCTGCTGATTTGCAAAATAAGACCTAATATTATCTAATTTGATGATGCTGAGTTCAAAAATATCAATACTTTGTATCACATACAGTTTTTTTCACAAAATTTTTCACAATAAACATTTTTTAATTTATATGTATAAATGATATAGGCCTACTTTAATGCTTTAATGCACTTATCAAAATAACTAAAGCAGGCAAATGTCAAAACTTTGTATCATTTAGGAGTGGAAAAATATGTTCAAATAATACTAAATACTAATAACGGAAAAGTTTTTCCTTTGTCAAAACGATCCCCATTGACAGATCGTGAAAACGACTGAAAATGTTGTATTATGCATGCCAGGCCAGTAGTTGGCAGCATCACTTTGTAAAGAAACACAAAATACGCACGATGTTACCGTTTTCACAAATTCACGACGATAACAGCATTGTTTAAAAAAAAAAATAGCATTTTGAAACCCGTATTCAAAAGTTCTTTTTTTAGGCCCCCAAAATGCTGTTGTTGTGAATGGCCAAAATGCATAAATTGTTTTCCATTTTTAGTTGATAATGGTATGTGTAAATGGTCACTAAGTGATGTCACAGCTCTTCACCTTACAATAATACAGTTCTTTACTTTACAAGTGGTTGTCGAAAACAAAAATGCTACAAAATGCACATCGTACTTCATATTAAGTTTGACAATCTAGAGCAAAATAAACACTGTTTTTGTAATTAGCACCCCAAAATGAGTACATTTGTACTAATTTCTTTCAGCAAATTTTTTTACAACGTATAATGTAACACACCCGAGTAATGACAATGACTCACAAACATGATGAAACCAAGGTTCTTTACTGTGACTCAAATTGAAATGACCAAAACATGAACAGTTTATCAGATGATGTGTGTACTCACGCACATGATCTTACATGAAGTGAAATACGCATACGCCTCCTACCTATAGGCCCCCTAGCTGTTCACAGTATGAATATCAGAAGTAGTCTTGTTTTACAGGTTGTGTGTTTCTTCATGAATCCATTTTAAGAAAATAAAAATGACATTTTATACAGAATATAAACATGTAAACAAAATAACAGTGCAAACTGTTTTTAACAAAAAGGGGGGTGAAGACGACTCCTCTTATGCATTGCTTTTTGACCCATAATAGCAATCAGTTCTCACGTTCTTCCAGAAAGAGCACGTAGGCGGTCTGCATCTGCTGTAGGAGTGAGTTTCACACCTGAGCCTGTCCTCCACGCTCACCTGCAGACTGAGATAGTGTATTCAACACTGGGTGACCATCATCCAGTTCCGTGCAGCCCTGTTGGAGTCCGCTCATTTCCATGATAAACACCGAATGAATACCTTTTACAATGATCGCTTGATCCATGTCTATATCATTCACTGACAAAATGACAACTTGTGTATGTAATATAGTTATATGTTTTATATTTCTGTTGTTTTTTTTAACTTCGCTTAACATTTTGATTGTATATATGTGTGTTGACAAAATATATGACACTGAAAATACAATGAGGCCTCTGTTATGTGCAACTTAAAAACTCAATGAAATTGTTTGCTAAGTGCAGTTTTCTCTCCTGTGTTGACGTACTACCTATTTAAATAATTATTAATAAATAGTTAATACTTTATTTGTCACATGTACTGCTTTTGCACCTTTTCCCGTGACCTACATCCACCTTGCATGTAAACACTGTGTGGTTAAAATAACCAGACCGCTTCATTTTCTCAGTTCAGCTGCTCAGTCAGATCATGAAGATGATGCTCTAAAAAGAGTCTTGTTCGAGACAAATATAAGCAAATAAGGTGTACAGGGTGTAAGGCTTGATTTTCCTGCTAAACAAAAACTGAGATAAAGCGTCCTGCAATAAAGTAATAAAACTTTAATCTGGAAAGAAGATCTCAAAGAAGTAGCAATGGACGACGCCTTGCCCTAACCCCAAAAGGACAACGCCTCCCCCACCACACACACACACACACCTCCCCTTCCTCTGGCTCAAGTCACTGAAAGTTATTCAAAACATATAATGTAACTTGTGTATCTATTGTTTTTCCCTTTTCATGTTTGGTATCATTTAATTTGTCTCAGTGCGATTGGTAACAGCAGTCACTAGTATCATGAAGAAGATTGAAAACTAAGGAAAATTCTGTCCTCTTTTGGGTGGTGCCTTTTGTGAAAACCCACTCCTCTCCCCCAAAACAGGTGTTGGTGTAGTAAATATTTATGATCCTTTCTGTTCTGGTCTGTATATAAGGTAAAGTGCAAAGCAGTCATGGGGGATCATCTGTAGGAGAGGACCCCACAGAGATGGGTGAATGTCTGAAGACATTCACCCATCACTGTGTATATATGCATTTCTTTGAGGAATCGATGTTATGCATTTATAAGTTCTGAATTGGCTTTAATTGGTTATGTGTGTAATTGACACGATACACTGTTACCTGACAAATAAAATGTTATATTTGATTTACTCTGGATTCTCCTGATATCATTATTACCAGTAAATTATGGGAGGCTAATGCTACCGTAAATCTGTGTCCAGGGTAGAACAAACTGAAGGCGCATGAATGAAGGAGCAGTAGGCACTTCATCTGAAGACCTTTTGATTTCTGTTTACCACTGATTTAGCAAGTTGTATGGAAGTGGCTAAATTAAAATACACTTTTGTTCGAGTGAGCAGTAGGCAACCGACTAAAGGTATTAGCCCACTTATTACACCCTCTGACGAAGATCAGACTGGCGAGTTTATGTCCGTGAGTTTACCGCGAAATCCCGGGGCGAGTATCTCTGTGCGGCATCGGGTCCCTAATGACTGAACAATTGAAATATGGAATATCCAGAATCATCAAATATCTAAATTAATGCATAACTAATGATGAATTTCTAATTGGAAACACAACCTAAGTGTAAGAATCATTTGAAATTGGAGTCAGATTAAGGGAGTGAAATTAAGTGAACTTAATAGAGGCGCTGAAAAGGCATACACGTGTTAACCTTCGCCCGGGGGCGTCGGACTCCGTTTTTGGGCCGATGCAGGGTTCCTTACAAGGACATTTGGTTTCACTATTTAAATTTCTATTTTTTTTTATTTTTTAGAAATTGTCACTCAGCTGCAGGTCATAATGTTTCTTCTTCGGCTAAACCCTGAGTTGTTTTCAGAGCCTTGCAACACTGTTATACTGGTGTCGTCCAATCAATGAAGGCCTGAAAGAAAAAAACAGTTGTGATTGGCTGCTCGCTAGATGAATACTGATCAACAAAACAAAACACTGCACTTTGTAACTGTATTAAGCACCCAAGGAGTGATTTAATTTGTTTCTCTTCCACATACACACTAATTGTGTATTATCTCAGACTGCCACAGTTTGATTGGTTGAACTCGTTTCTGACTTGACTAAAATTACACCACGACTGCAGACCAACATCACTTCTTCATTTGCAATGCTATTAGTTATAACAGTCAGTACCTGAGAAATGTCTCTCACACATAGGCTACAACATTAACAAAACCAACCCAGATGGGTCATTCACCCTCCATTCATATTTGAATGTATCTGACTGTACAAACTACTCGTGTTGGGTAAATCACTCATCCCTGAGCCAATCAATGATTCTCCACCTGTCTCCTGCTGACTGTTATGAGAACAGAGAGAGCTTTAGAGGTATTACACATTACATACATACATATTTTTATTCTGTATAGAAGCATAAAAATACAGAAAACTGTCAAATTTGGATCGATTCGTTCATCTCTGCACTGCTAACTCCTGTTCTCCTGATTATCATGGTAATGTGTGAGTATGTCACTGAGTTTAAAATATGATCTTATCTCCAACACAACCTCTTCCCCATGTTTTCATCAATATGAACATCAATGATCAGATTTTTTTGCATCAATAATATTCTCAAGGTTGTCCATGGAGATCCTGTCAACAGCCTGTAGAGGTCAGTGTTGCGTCTGACCTTATCCTGCACCCTGACCTGAAGACTGAGAGCTGCTGTATTCAGTACAGAGTGATCTTCATCCAGCTAACAGTCACCTCCACAAAACTCATTATTCTAGAATATTATTCCAGTGAACCATGTATAACTTGTACAGTTTAAAACCCTGATTTGTGTCATTTTTTTTATTTTATTTTTTATTTTAAAGCAACATTGATTGATTGATCTGATTTTACCTGGAGTGGAGCAAATTCAATAACCCCTATACACAAAACCCTGTGTCATGTTTTTATTTTTAGTAAGTTCCATGCAGTCCAGGTTGCAATGTTATTTTGTCCTTGTGGTATGAAGTGTATGAAGTGAAGTGAGAGTAGCTACATCCTGATATGTATTTCCTGTTGACAAGATGTGCCACCTCAGTTTAGCACTACGGTGGATACCCTGATATAGATATTTCCTGCTGACAACATGTGCTTCACATGTTAAAATTAAAGGTATACTCTTTCTGAGTGGATAGGTCAATTATTCAAAACACAGACACCCTATCACAATTCATCAAGCACTTTGCAAACTATAACATCACTTTGCAAGCTAGAGGGCGCCATTGTCCAACTTATAAAACTGCTCACAGTTCTCATTGAAGTGAAGTGACAGGACACTAGTCTTTACTTTATAATTCCTGTTCCCAAAATTTAAAAAGAAAATTAAATATTGCATATTTATTTTGATTAATCTGATTACTTTGTTTGATTGGTAAAATCTACAGAGTAAAACCCTTCCAACCCGCACCTATTTATGTGTGTGCTCGGCTCTTCTCCACCCTCTGCCAAAATCGATGAATCTTTCGTTTCATGACTCAAAAGAATCGACTCCTGAATCGCTTCCTCTGAGCATGCGCACAAGACAAAGTCACGTCATCGTATTCGCGCGGAGCAGCAGATCTGGAAGTGTCTAGTGCGCCAGGCAGCAGGAGTTGTCCACATGTGGATGAAAGGAAAACAAGGTCAGTATTTCTTGTTTGTAGTAAGGTAGCGAATTCGCATACAAGTAATATGTTTATAAGCTCCAAATATTACATTAAAAATAATTTAAAAAATAACTAGTTTTAAAGGAAACTCTCAGAAAAGCCAACTGAAAATGGAATCGAGGCCACGTTAACTTCGGCTAGGCTAGCTAGTTTCAGGTTGTAATAATTATTTCAATATTTATTAAATATGGAAATGGAGTATAGTTTTAATATGCCTTTTAAATAAGACCGCTGCGGTTAGCTCGTGTTACTTATTAAATTCCAGTTGGGAAAGCGAAACAAATTTTACCTCTGGTACTAACAGTCTTCCAAATAAGCTTTTGTATAATGAGCAATAACCATTAATACCTTTTTTTTGTTTGTTATATATATATGTATATATATATGTGTGTGTGTGTTATATGACGCTTATTATGCGCTAGTGTTTTATATTTAAAAGTATACAATAATTATGAAAATGTAATTCAGTTTAAAAAAATAAGATTGAGTGTGTTTTTATATATACTGGTGATGTTAAGGTCCTTCGACTAATGGTCATTTCTGTCATGGTCTTGTTTTTCAAACGGTCGTGATGTATTAGCGCGCCATCCTGCTGTTCTGTCCCGCCGTCTGACCAACCAGCTTTATGTTAATCACTTGTTGTAGTGCTCTCTAGGGTTTGTGTCCATAGACAGCCAAGATCTTAGGAGCTTATGATTCTGGTACATGCGTAGATTGATGTTTTTGATGTGTATTATTATTTATGGCTGCATTTCTTTTATTAAAAGTCTTTTATTAACCAAATGTTTTGGTTAATTTATTTTGTATTATACAATAATATTCATGAGAATGCATTAATATCACAGTGTTGTTGTGGTATTTATGGTGTATTTATAAGTCTGTATTTGCATTCACAGAAGTTGGACCTGAATTTCAGCTAAACAGCTAACAATGAAGAAAGAAATAGCAGCGGTTGTATTTTTCCTGAAGCGGTTGATAAAGAAGGCTGAGAAGTTGGATGCAGACAAGGTGGACCTGTTTGTGGAGCGGTTAACTGTAGCATTACAGGAGAAGTACAAGGGTCATTGGTATCCAGACAACCCCAGCAAGGGCCAAGCATTCAGGTGCCTCAGTCTGATAAGCAGTACATGTTAATGACAGAGATCTCATGTTCTTTAGATTTACAGTTAGTCAGAACACAATGCATGTGATGCTTCACGTGTTAAAATGAGCTATAAATGTATCCTGTGTAGGTGCATCAGAGTGAACCGCTTCCATAAAGAGGATGCTGAATTGTTCCGAGCATGTGCTGAGAGTGGAGTGCAGTACAAAGACCTTGGTCTGCCTAAGGAGCTCACGCTTTGGGTTGACCCTGGAGAGGTGTGCTGTAGGTGAGTTTTTCTACTTCTTTACAACTGTTTGTTGCTCTGCTGGTTTGTTTTTTGACAAATCTGTACTTCTGAAATGGCTGCAGGTATGGCGAGAGGAATCATGGTTTCACTGTGGCCACCTTCTCAAGTGATGACGATGATGATAAAGAGGATGTGACAAAGAAGGTGACGAGCGCTGTGGAGAGGGTCACGTCGGATTACCACTCCGGATCTTCCTCGGATGAGGACACCAGCTGCAGAGAGCCCCAGTACACCCCACCTTTCCACAACCACTCTCCATACCAGGTACAATGTCCTAAATGTATTTGTATTGCCTTGATTGCCAAAGGCATAGTACTGTTCAAAAGTTTGGGGTTGGTATGTTTTTTTTTTTTTTCCTGTTTCTGAAAGTAGTGTCTTCTGCTTACCAAGTGACATTTATTTGATCAAAATGGATAAGTAAATAAAGTAATATTACAAAATATTATATTATTATAATTTTAAATAAGTTTTTTTTGTTATAATATTTAAAAATGTAATTTAATCCTATGATGACTAAGCTGAATTTTTAGCATCATTACTC
Source organism: Megalobrama amblycephala (assembly GCF_018812025.1). NCBI lineage: Eukaryota > Metazoa > Chordata > Actinopteri > Cypriniformes > Xenocyprididae > Megalobrama > Megalobrama amblycephala. Next base: position 47,274,606 of record NC_063045.1, read on the forward strand.
TAGTTTTCAGTGCTGATTTGGTGCTGAAAATTTATTATTATTAAAATTGGTGCTGTCATTTATTACTCACCTTCACCTTTGTAACACAAATTAAGATATTTTTAATTAAATCTGAGAGCTTTCTGGTCCTCCATAGACAGTTATGCGACTGACACTTTGACTCTTCAAAAAGTTCATAGAGAGATTGTAAAACTAATCCATATGAATTGAGCGGTTTAGTCCAAATTTTCTGAAGAGACACGATCACTTTATATGATGAACAGATTGAATTTAGGCTTTTATTCACATATAAACATTCATCGACTCACACATCAGTTGTGGTAAACGGAAGCTCAAGCATGTTTGCTTGACGTGCAAGAACCAATGAGGTTCATTCTCATGTTACGTGGCACGTTTGAGCTTCAGGAAGAGGTTTGTTCCTGTGCTTCAAACAAGTTTGGTTGAGCTTTTATGTTCGCTGATCAATGTTTATATGTGAATAAAAGCCTAAATTAAATCTGTCCATCATATAAAGTGGTCGAGTCTCTTCAGAAAATTTTGACTAAACCACTCAATTCACGGTCTCTTTATGAACTTTTTGAAGCGTCAAAGTGGTAATCACGTAGCTGTATTTAGAGGGACATAAATCTCTCAGATTTCATCAAAAAGATCTTCATTTGTGTTCCGAAGATGAACGAAATTCTTACGGGTTTGGAACGACATGAGGGTGAGTAATTAATGACAGAATTTTCATTTTTTGGGTGAACTAACCTTTTAATATTTTGGTGGAAACTTTAGTTTGTCAGGGTTCTTATAAAAAAGTCCAAAAGAACAGCATTTATTTGAAATAGAAATCGTTTGTAACATCATAAATACTATCAATTTAAAGTGTCCTTGCATTTAAAAAAAATAAAATCTACTGATTCCAAACTTGAAAGATATTGTATGGTTATTACATTTTTTACGGACTGACTGTCTTGCAGCAGTTTTATTTAGAAATGCCATTAAAGGGATAGTTCACTCAAAAATGAAAATTGTCATCATTTACTCACCCTCGTGTTGTTCCACACCTATATGAGTTTGTTTCTTCTGTTGAACACACATGAAGGTCTTTTAAAGAATGTTGGTAATCAAACAGTTGACGGTAGCCATTGACTTCCATAATATTTTTCCTACGAAAGTCTTACGGGTTTGGAATGACATGAGGGTGAGTAAATGGTGACAGAATTTTCATTTTTGGGTCAATTATCCCTTTGAAAGATGTTTTTAAAAAGGTTTCATCTGGAAATCGGTGAAATACAATGCACATGTATGTACCATTTATATCAATTTCTTCTTTCATCTCTTTCTTTTGTAAAGCTTATATATGCCAGTGCCCCAGTATGGAATCCTCTACCAAGAAAGAAATTTGGCCCAGGGAAAGGGCATTACCCTCAGCGGCCACACTACATGATCCGCCCCCCTTGCAGACCCAACCATTCCTTTAAACCGCACAGCTGGGTCCAGCAGGGTTACCGTAGCAAGCATGGCTACTGGGGCAGCCCTTCCAACTTTGTACACCAGCTTCAGTGACCACTGTTACTACAGTATGTTAGTTCATTGGTGTCAATGTGAGGGGTGTTCTATTGAAAAGGTTTTTTTGAAGTTACCACTAAGATGACTGACCAAATTTTTTAAAAGTGTATTTTTGTAGTTGTCACTGTTTTTTGAATTTGTGACTGGTCTATTTTTTAAAGAAAGATAACAGTAACTGTTTGCACTTTAGATTATTTGTAATAGAACGTGTATAAGGTAAACTTCGTATATATTGGATTAGGAATTTCAAGTATTTCAATTTTTATGGTAATGGAGATATGTACTGTATTTATGTTATATGGGATCATTTGATAACACTTTACATCATGTTTTTGTCATAGTTTCAGTGACCAAATGTTTTATTTATTCACAGTAAAGTATTATGTATTGCATAGACCACTTAAATTATGGATAACAATAAAAAAAACATTTTCAAGTAATACAAATTGGTTTTGATTATTTGATGTCACTGTTGTTTTTGTAGTTTGGTTAGAAAAACACTAGGTGGCAGTACGGCATAGTATTTCACGTTTTCTTTAAATAGGGCACAGCCATCAAGGTCTTGGTGTACAATATCTTTGAGTTGTTTTTATTAAATAGCATAGAACTGCAATACTGTTTCATTGTATAGTTTTATTAGGCTCATTCTCTCAAGCAGTGCTTCTGTTTTGTGGTGTATGGAAATGTCATGGACACACAAGCAGTGCAGATGTGTGTGGTTTTTTTTTTTTTTTTTTTTATGATTCAGATCAACAAGTTCACTATGCTGGCCACACCTTCTTCTGAGCAGAGCAAACTGTTCACAAACTCTGACCAAATTTAAGAGGAAATGACTATAATTCATGGCTATCAGCCCCACCATTACAGACTCGAGAGGAATTGCTTAACAAATTCACTTCGCCTTTTTCCCACACCCTTGTCTGTTTCACATTACTATAGTGTGCATCCAATATGAACCAGGTGCTTGGGAAAATAGGTTGCTGTCACAGTGCATTGTTCATCTTTATTTGTGCTTCATTACAAGTATATTTCATATTGCATTACCTTCCTTAATTTCATATTATAGTGTTTTGTAATGCACTTGTCCACTTTCTGGAATTACAAAGATGAAGAATTAATTGGTGGTTGAGCTGTTTACAATTGCACAATTTGTATGTGGTACATTTATAGTAGATTAATGAAAAATTGTGTATTATTTATATATATATATATATATATATATATATACACACACGCACGCACACACAATTGATTGTATTTGACCTAAATGGGTAATATACTGTTTTTGCTTAGACTTGCAAAAAATAGATGCACATATTGAAAATAATACTATATATATATATATATATATATATATATATATATATATATATCTTTGTTGCCAAGTAAATAAAACAGACATGATCTCCAACCTCGTTTTCTAAAGCTAGCGTTACCTGATTAGCAAATGAATCATTCTTTTGAGTCGGTTCTTTTCTATAAATTGCTCAAATCGTTCGGCAAACAGAAACAGATCGAGATTCAGTTTGAATGATTCGGACAGATCTCTCGCACACTGAATCGTTCGGAGTGGTTTTCACTCAGTAAAACATGAGATACGTTCAACACAAAGAACAAAAGCGATTTATTTACAATTAATTGAGACCACCACACCTGCAAATGAATCCTATTGTTAAATTGCATGCGACGAAAAATATCTTTATTAAGTTTATTAAAACGACTCGCAGGCTACTGTTCCCAGTACTGATGAAACGCCCCTGCTGTAATATACAAATAAGACATAAGAAATAATATCGGAACTGACGTCAATTCACGAGGACGAATGATGTGGCAAAAAGCAAAGGGCGATTCGCAAAGAACTAGTACCCTCAGCCTTTACGCTAAAACTTATTTTAGTAAGTTCTTCCATGTTAAGAAAAATACGTATAACACATTCACAATATCCCTACATGTATTTTACTTGCGTTTTATTGTCAAACGGACAAAAAATCCCTCTTCCCTACAGTGCTCGTATCCCTCCGCCTCCATTGAGATCTACGTCTCTTTCCGGTGCGTTTCTCCACCGGACGGGTTCCGCCGCCATTGCAGGTTTCTAGAGTTCCTCTCAGCGGCGGTTGACATTCTGGAGTTGAAGCGCCTCATTTACATTCAACGGGCGACTAGAGAAACCTAACACATTCCCGGTTCATCTGCCCCCCCAAAAAACACAAGACCACCTCCATTCATTCCCGGCTCTGGAGTAGTTTAGACTGGGCAGAGATAATAGCAGGAATTAGAGAGGAAAGCGAAGAGGAACCACCATCATCATGGCTCAAATCCTGCCCATCAGATTCCAGGAGCACCTGCAGGTAAGGACTTTGAAACATCTTTAAATGAGGTTCTCGTTTATTTTATTATGCGCTTGTAGTGAAAACATCAGTGTGTTTTTTTTTTTAATAAACAGACGTAGTAACCCATTCGCCGATGAATATGACCTCCCATCAGCTGTAGTAAGTAGCAGTTAGCTTTAGCTACTGGCGATGTTAACCAGCTGAATATTAAAAACTGGTTGTGTCACAAAAAATACAAATCTAGTGACCTGCCTTCCCAGACAGCCTTTTTGGGTATAATTGTTCGATCATTCAAGAGGATTTGGCCAAGTCATTCGAATGTAGTTTATTAAAACTATAAATAATGTAGCTTGGAAATGGTTTACGGCAGGAAGATTAAAGTGATTGTGTTGAGAATATATTGAGATTTGGATTCATCTTATCTACACTAGTCAGCTGTCTTGGCCTCTGGTCGTGTCCTTGTGTGTGTGTGTGTGTGTGTGTGTGTGTGTGTGTGTGTGTGTGTGTGTGTCATCTACATAGGAAAACTTGGACTCTTAATTAGTGAAATGAATCACTGTATATAAGAGAAGAGATTGAGTCTTGTTTTATACCCTATTTCCTGGAGTATTAATAAGACAGATTTTTGTTTGAGGTGTCGAGATTACCTGCTGCAGGTAGCAGGTGTAAAATGCCCCACCTATAGACGTGTGTGTGGTCCCATGATGCCTCTGCAACCATTCCTTATTTGCACTGAACTCATACATTGCTTTGCTGTCACTTTTTATCTGTTAATACTATATCAGCTGAGGCTCTCAGTCACGTTAGTGGCTTGGTGTAACTCATTTTGGTCACCAGTTATACTTGTAATGCATCTTAAAACATTGTCTTTACAATTATAATGGACGTTTTGGGTTTATAATTATAATATTTTTTTTGAGTGTATTATTGCTTTGTGTCCTTGACATAGGTCATATTATGACCAACAGTCCTACTGCTGGGTATATTTGGTATTGTTTAGCATCATATTTGCACTGTGTCTGGCCTGTAATGGTGTTTGTCATTTGTCATAATTTTGTGTAATTGTCTACACCACAGCTTATTTTGGACTAGAACAACCCGTTTAGACACAATTAGATGTCATTAATGTGACAAACTTTGGCGTGCTATTGACTGATTATTTAATTCTCGAATACAATTGTAGTATTTAACTGGCACCAAACAGGATTTTTACTCCAGGCTGACCAATTGAAAAGTCTGCCATTCAGTGTTGTTGTTATTGTTGTTACCTAAGCTAAAACTATTAAAATAGATTTAGTTAATTGAAATAAATTTAAAATGTATATATTAGGTTAAAAACTAAAAGAAAATAGTATTGGCACTAACCTAAATAAGTACTAAAATTACTAAAACAGAAATAAATTAAAATAAAATAGAAATATAAAAAAAACGAGTGAAAAAGACAGACGTGCACAAAACTGCTAAAATTTAAAGCTAATTTAAAATAAAAAAAAAATGCTAATTCAAAATTAATAAACACTGTAATAGTACATTATATTAAAATAACATTGCAGCCAATCAGATTAGAGCTTTATCAAGAAAATTTGTAGATGGTCTATGCACATTTGTCTTTTTTGTACTGAACATTCAGAATTATTTTTATTTGTTATCACAACATTTTTTTCTTTTGTCAAATCAACTTAAATAATTAATGTTTTTCAGATAACATTACATTTTGCATTCTATTTCAATGAATTAAAAATTAAGGCAACCAGGTAACTCACTTTTTTAAATTAAAACAATTCTTTTTTACAGTGACATTATCAGTGGCGGAAATGTGTTTTAATGTGTTTTTAGTTTAGGCATGCCATACTACATATCTTGTCAAAATTTGTCATATTTTGGGATACTGATCCCAAGCAGAGTAGTGCAAAGAGCATAATGACCAAAAAGAGCCTGAAGCCCTTAGTTGGTATTTTCACTTCATGAAATGCAAATGTGGAACAGCATTTTTCCAGTGAAGTGCCAGCTAATGGTAAGAATACAACAGGAGTCAGTAGGAATAGGAAGATAGTATCATAAAGACAAAACCTGCTTGTGTAGTCCAAATCACATAGTAGAGCTGCTTATTTCGATTTGCTGAAATCTCTAAGGCACAGCAATTAGATGCCAAATGAATAGTATAAAGACTGGTATGTTAATGACTTTTTCCATATACATCATTGAGGCCGCATTTACATTACATTGACCCAATTACGATTTTTTTCCTCCTATGTGGCACAGGTCAGATATGACCCACGAACATGTAAGCAGGAAAAAAAAAAAAACAAGAATTCCAATATTCTCACATCAGTTTCAGGCCTCATTCATAAGTGGAAATAAATCTGATCTTAACTGGGTATGTGCATACCACGTGTCTGTCAAGTAAGCGGACAGATTAGATATTCCCGTCAACGTGAGTTGTACGTCATTGAAAAAAGCAACAGTGGCGAATGACGTCAACCAACCGTGATCACGTGACTCTTTTCGATGCCCAGCCTGCGAGAAAAGGGCTCCCCTCTTTTTCTTTTTTTTTGGCCTTGAGAGACCAATGTTTTGCTGACCTTTAAAGATTGTATTATCATTTCTTCTGCATCTGTCTTTTTTTCCCTTTCTGGCCTAAGCTTACGATATCTGTAAAGATGTAAGCTGGTTGTCAAAAAAAATTGGATATAGTCAACAAATCGGAATTGGGCATCAAGACCTGCAGTGTAAATGTTACTATATACCTTACTAAATGATTTCAGGTATAAAAGGTCAGTGTTGTCAAAACTACCGACCGCTAGTCAGTACTGATACTTTAAAAATATGACGCTTTGAGATTATTAAACACCTCTGATTGGCCTTTGTATTCACAAGGTCATCAGATATGTCTGTGATTGGCTATAATGATCAATGCACGGGAAAGCACATAGAAGTGTTTGAATGCATTTTGGGAGGAGGAGCATTTGAAAAGCGGGCATCTATCAGCGGACCTGTCTGATGATAGACACCTGCTTTCAAACTCTTCCATGTGTAAGCGCTCAGTGAAGAACATCATTGATGTCCATTTACAACATGTTATTGAAGCATTGATCATTGTAGCCAATCGCAGACATATCTGATGAGCGCGTGACGAATCTGCTCAACAGCGCTCAAAGCATCATATTTTTAAAATTTCAGTACCAACTTGGTATCGCGGTCCATAATTTTGACAACACTAAGGGTAGTAGGTCTATATGTAGGTTGTTTTCAGAAATATCACTTTGCAGTTGCCTTACCTAAGCAATGCAAACTAAAAACTAGGCAACAACTTTCAATTGAATGAAATGTATAATATTCATTGAATGCTGGAAGCATGGCTGCACATTAGTTAAGCACATTAGCACTGCATATCAGTGCAGTGCAGCAAATTAGTTGTTTCTGATAACCTGTAGTGCATTGATTTAAAAGCAGATCACTTGAGTAAATTACGTTGGTTTTAAGAGTAACATAATAAGCATTATACAGGGGCAAGTCAGATGATCTTCAGATGGATTTCGTTTGTTTTATGTGATGCTGTTTAATACGTTACCTTAAAGCCCTGTGAATGCATTTGATCTTTGAACTCTACCCTGCTGATCACACATGACTGTCTCATGTAGCTGGAGATCCATTATCCATTTTGAACTGCTCAGCACTGACTGAACTCGGAATTCATTCCTTCTTTTCCCTTTCCCGTTCACTTCCCGCTCTGCTGTCCACACTGAACCTGCTAGGCTGGTCACATGCCACCTATGGTCATATGGTCACAGCTTTTAACATGTTGATTTAGCTTTCTGCACAATGGCTCCAGCTTCCTGTTATGGAGAAGGATGGCAGTGTAATGCAAGCCTCAGCATATTGCGTATCCTTCCCCGAGCCTCCTGCTGTCATAAGGCACAAGGGGTTTGTGCTGAGCAAGGTGCCATATTTCCCTGGACGGAGAAGGAAAGGGGTTAAGTGAGCACAGGAGGTTGGAGAAAAAAATGTGCTGACAGCTTTAAAAAGTCATGAATTTAAATGACGTGCTGAATTTATCTGCTCAAACCCAACAAAGCTCTTGACACTTCAAGTATTACGCGTTTCTCTCACTCGCCCTGATTTGTGAAAGCAAAGCTCGACCATTAAAATGTGTGAAAAGCATGAACACTTCAAAAGTAGTGTAGGTCAGCATAACAGAAAACCACTCAAGTTAACTCAGTAAAGTCAAGTGTCTGTGGTTGTTCTTAAGGTTTAATGCAGGATGCCACACTGGTAATGTCAGTGAAAGTGCCAGCAGGGAGGCAAGTTTAATGTCCTAATGGGACCACGTTATGTAAGTTATCAACAATGTAGGTGTAGCTGCATGCACACTTGCCATGTTAATCTGAGTAAGCTAGCAATAATACAGTATATTTCTACATGCATGTGATCTTGCCTCTGTAAAATAAGTAGGTACAGTACCGTTTGGGGAAGATAAAATTTTAAGTTTGAAAAAAGTCTCTTATGCCTCAGCAAGGCTACATTTATTTGATCAAAAATACTGTAAAACAGTAATACAGTAAAATATCATAACTATTTAAAATAGCTGTTTTCTATTTTAATGTTTTAAATTTATTTATTTATGAGATGGCAAAGATGAATTTTCAGCAGCCATTTTCAGCACTCCAGTCACATGATCCAGAAATCATTAAATTGCTGATTTGGTGCTCAAGAAGCATTTCTTATGTCGAAATCAGTTGGATTGCTCATTATTTTTGTAAAAACAGTGATACATTTTTTCAGGTTTTTTGATGACTAGAAAGTTAAAAACAACAGCATTTATTTGAAATGGAAATATTTTGTAACATCATACATGTCTTTACTCTCACTTTTGATCAATTTAATGCTTACTTGCAGAATAAAAGATTGGTAACACTTTAGGATCCAATTCTCACTATTGTTACAATACATGAACTTAACAACTATCTTACTAACTATTAATAAGGAGTAATTAGGAGTTTGAGGCAATAGTCGTAGTTTATAGTTAGTTAATAGTGAGAATTGGACCCTAATCTAAAGTGACCAAATGAATTAATTTCTTTAAAAAAAAATTGTACTGATCCCAAACTCACTCTGCATCTGAATCTTTTTATTTGACGAAATCTCTATATACATGCACTGTTAGGAGGCATGATTCAGCTAACGTCCGTTTCTCTTTCTTCATCTGTTGTTCATACTATCATCTCTCCTATCTTGCCTTTAGTTCACAGCACTGATCTTTATCTAACCACTGTAAAATAAACAGTCTAAAATGGGATTGGGAAGTCAAATATACACTAGCAGACTGGGGAGATATTGTCAATGCTTTCAAACAACTGCTTGATAATTCCATTTTGTTTGCTAGAGTGTCTGTCTGTTAATGAACATATGCCATTGCCAAATTTGAGTTTACCAAGCTGTACAAACTACCACATTCGATTGAAATATCGAATCATTTTAAAAGTTTATGCTCAAATGCTTTAAATCGGTAGTCTCAAACTCAGTTCCTGGAGGGCCAAAGCTCTGCAGTTTAGCTCCAGCCAGCTCAAACTCACACCTGCTTGGAAGTTTCTAGTAATCCTGAAAACCTTGATTAGCTGGATCAGGTGTGTTCGATTAGGGTTGGAGCAAAACCGTGCAGGACTGTGGCCCTCCAGGAATTGAGTTTGAGACCAGTGCTTTAAATGATTTATTTTTCATTGTCAAGTTGGATACAAGATCAAAGAATAGTCTGTTGTTTTAGTAATTAATAAACAATGAGTATGCGTGTCCAGACTTTTGACCTGTAGCATATATTAGATCTTGCTCATATCTGACTTAATATATATTTTAAAATGTAATATTCACCTTCAATATCTTCCTTTAGACTGAATTCTTTCTGGTACAAAAAGAGCAGCTTTCCTTTTACTACCTAGCATTTATTGATCCAAATTCCTTGCCAGGATAAAATCAGTATCACATCCTCCTTTGCACAGACCAGAGATGTCCACAAAGATCCAGTAAGGAACTGGCCAGCTATTTTTGAATAGATGTTTCTCGAGCTACGCAGCATGTTCTTGGAGGCTGGACAGTGATGAACTACCTAATGGGAAAGAGGGTTAGTTTCTGGGCATGTCTGTGACGACACTGAAGCAAGCAGCAGGTACATGCTGTGGATGAATCACGCTTGGCCTGAGGCTGACGCTACAGCAGAGAGCTCTTTCACTTTACGTTTGCTTCACACTCTCTCATTACGTTATGAGAGCTTGCAAGGGCAGAGTTTCCCCTCAGCCAATCAGAACTCCCTGCTCAGCAGTGACGCCATCATATGTGATGTCATCTTTGAGATGCAGTAAGAAAGGTCACAGAAATGTGCGTGAGCAGTCTACTGTTCTCTCAGTAGCCATGTTTTATATTTATAATTTATTTTATTTTTCTGTAAAAATTTTGTTTTGTCTGTTTATCCCTTATCTCCTTTTTAAATGTATGTAATAATCATTTTTACTTCATTTTTAACTGCCATGAAAATAGCTTTAAACATTGTTTTTCAGTTTGAATGGAAATTCAGAATTAGCCTCATGTTATATTATATTTAATGTGTTTTTTTTAATATTTTATATCATTTGGTTTTTATTTTTTCATTTCACAATTCTTGCTTACAGCTAGTGATGATGTGGCTTTCTGTGCCACATGACAAAGGAATGTGGGTGTGGCTTCGGGTGTGTCTGCGTCCGTTACCCATTGATAAAAGGTGCTGCTAATTCCGTTGAGCTCTTCCTAGAAAATGTGTTTCCTGTTCCTTCCTGTTCTTTGATTAGGCCTGAAAACTGCAGCATGAGACAAAGATACAGCATTTCATTGCTGCTAAAGGCAACTGACTCTTTAGTTTTAGTCAATATTTATTTTCTTAGTTTAGTAATTTAGTATTTAGCAAATTAAAGTACAAATCTCCCAAGCCATTTTTGCCATCCTCTTTAATAATTGTTTTATAATTATTAATAATTATAGAGTCAGTGATGTTTTGTTTTTGTTTTTTTGTTTTTTAAACCTCCAGCCTCTATATTAGATATCCAAGGCTCTTGTAATTTAGTTCACCCAAAAATTAAAAACGTCATTGGTTACTCACCCTCATTTCATCTCAAACCCATATGACGTTCTTCTGTAGAACAGGAAAGGAGAAGTTCTGATTTAGGTTCACTCTTTTGTTTTCTGTACTATTAAAAAGTGGGTTGGGACCAGGGGCTGTCAAAGTTTCAAAAAGTTCTTAAAAATCATCATAAAGCCATCTTAAATGTAGTCCAAATGATTCATGCACTATATTCCAAGTTTTCCGCAGCCATATAGACTTTGTAGTCACATGACTTTATTTAAATAATATCGCATTAATAATAATATCTGGCAAATTTGTCCTTAATTTGTCCTTGTACTTTCAAGTCGGCTTTAATTCATGTATGCTTTTTGAGACAGTTGTCAGCCCAAAATGCAAAGCAAAAACATAAGTGGATTTTAGACAAAACAAATAGTAGTGGGAGCATAGCTTGGCACTATAGGGAAATAACTGCTAAACACTAACCATTGTTAATGTCACAGAGGACTCCTCCTGTACAGCATCACGGTTCATTTGTGTCACAGTTTTTCATTGAGTGCTGTAGGTGATGTTACATAAGACCACGGCTTCTCATCCCTGTGTGTCCAGCTGTCAGCTCTGATCTCCGTAATTCAGAGTGAGGCAGCTGGTGCATGGTTTCAAACATTAGAATTGTGATTGGCGATACATCTGTGTCACAAACTCGACTGCCGCCTCTGTTTGAGCTTACTGGTATTCGAGATCTGTCTGGCGGCTGATAAAAACCAAGGCTGGGTTTTGGCTGCTCATCAGAAATAAAGTTACAACTTCACCCTTTCGGCCATCTGACTTTGTATTAGAAGAGTCGTTTCAGAAGCAGCTGTCAGTATAGTTGAAAATGCCTGAATTCAAGATGTCTCCTACACTAAATCCTCCTCCTCTGCTCCTTTCTGAACCCATTTCAAACGTAAGTCTCTTTTCAGATTTGATGTCTCTGCATTTTCTCGTCTACATGTGGTGCTTGGTCATATGGTGTGAATCATACCGTCTAAGACAGACAAGTTAGAATTAGACTAATTTACTGTACAAGAAAAGATTTGCATTTATTAGTGTGAAGATCAGTGCGGATCTTATTATCCATCTCAGGGTCAGTCTTTCTGACCAAAACTTTGGTGACTCAGACTTCTAAGGCAGCTGGTGTGGTGCTGCTTAGCTGGCGTCCCACTGACTTTTATTTTTGTCTCTAATTGACTTATACCTGAGTCTCGTCATGGTTGGTTTAGTTCTAATAGTTAAGACCTGAGGCTGAGATAGTGTCTCTTTAATGGCTTGAAACCCGCTTTGAAACATGTTTCATTAGCGGATATGAGTTCATTGTTGATGTTGAGTATTACCTGGTATGTTCCCAAAGTGGCCTTACAGGAAATGTTAGTGGGTAGAGATGCCACTGATATTTATCGCTTGATTACTGATCAAATTAAAATCATCAGCCATAAGCATTAAAAGGCAGATATTACTTGATAATTATGTCCGTTTATTTTGTGAAAGGTCTATAATCTGCAAGATAGTGTTAGATGTTATTTCAGGGCTCAACGCTAAGGATTTTTTCTACTGGCCCGGTTGGGCCAGTGGTTCAAATTTTTACTTGCCCCACCAAAATTTTCACTGGCCCCACAACAAAAAATTAGTAAAAGTAAAAAACAAGAAAATGGGCCTATAAAATAAGTAAAATAGTTATTGTTTTCGTTGTCTTTGTTACATTTAACCTCAATAAAGAGGGTTATGCACCAAAAGCTAGATTAACTTATATTTTAAATATTGTTAGAAAAATAAACAATAAGTAAGAAAATGGTAACAAATAATCAAATTACGAGTAATAGCACAAATAAATACAACAGAACAAACGTATAAATAAAATAAACAGTGCTTTTCACAAGTTTTTCATGTAGGTTTAAGCAGGAGATTTTCAGGTACAGAAATTGTGATCTAATGTACAACTATAGAATAGATTAAACTTTATTAAAGTTAATCAGTCAAGAGCAGTAACAGATGCATAAATGTTTTTAATGTTGAAAATATAAAACATTAAATACTGTTATTTGAAATTAGACATTTTAAATGTGAAATTAAACCTGCCAGTAGGTGGCAGCAAATCACTGTTAATGAGCGAATCATTGAGATTCAACCGATTCATTCAAACGGCTGATACATTAAGTGTTGCTCAAAGATGCAAAACAATGCCGTGGACTTTGGAACTATTTTTGTTGGCGAAATAGAGCAAAACAGACGATTTGGTGTCTAACATGTATGTTTGCCCCTTATCTTGAGTTCTGGGGGCATTATAAAGGCATTTTAATAGACTAAATCATGCAGTGAAAGCGTGCACTCTAAATATGCACGCGCACTAGTCTAACCGACTAGACTACGTCACGTAGTGCACGCGTGCACTCAACGGGTGTGTTTTTGTTTGTTTTTTTGTAAAGTGAGGGACATACTCGATAATGTCAGATCGTTAAATCAACAATTACAGTATCATAGACGATATATAACGCACACCCTACAGCACTGGCCCCTATCAAGCAAGTGACCGTTCCGTCTACTGTCCCGAGCGTCGTTCACACTGTATTTGCTGTTGTCTTGCTGTATATGTTGAGCAGCTTGTGCCAAGAAAAATACTGTGACCTGCTGTTTTTAAATCTGAGGTAATTGAGAGAAACTGCAGATGTTCAAGTGCTTTACTAAATGATTCAAGTGTTTTTGTGTCTCCTCCTCTGATCTTTCCAGATGCGTTGCTTCTGTGTGCTTGTAAAAAGGTTAGCTTGTTGGTGACTTGCGAATCGCAACAATTTTCGGACTTCTGGGAATGTCCTTTTACTGTTTTTAAATTATACAGTTATTCAAAGTTTTTATGTGCAAAAAACATACATTTGATGTGTACAGTAAAAAAAATTACATGTGATGTAAAAAGAATAGTGTTTAACAGTTTTTCACCACATTTTGTTACTTAATGTATCTGTTTCTTGTATCTGTTCTTTGAGTCCCTGAGATAAATTTCTCAAGGCCTTTTCAGACAGTGAAACCATGTGTTTGGCTTAGTGGAGTGGGTGAAAAAGTGAAAAAGTATTGCTAATCTCATAAGCAACAAAAGACACCACTACTGCTGAAATTTTGTGATTACAAAAGCACTTTTTTACATTGGAACAAAGTTCTTTTTGTTACTCTTTGGTGTGGTTGTGCCCCTTGTAAATTACGCCTTGGATCCATTTTAATCAGGAGTGTGTGATACACAGTCATTGATTTTTCCTTGAAGATCAATTCTTATAATAATTCACAGGGTCAGAGTGAAACCTATTATCATTTAGTAATCCCCATGTGTGATGATTTCATTCATGGCTCTTGAAAAGGACATGTTCTTGTTTGTATACACTTCTAAAATGGGAATTGTACTCACTAATCATATAATTGTTTTTTCAGTGTTGTTTTTTATATCAAATTTAATAAAATTTTAAAAAACTTTTCCTAGCTCCAAAATTTGGGGATCAACCCGGCCAACATCGGGTTCAGCACGCTGACGATGGAGTCGGATAAGTTCATCTGTGTCCGGGAGAAGGTCGGAGAACAGGCACAGGTGGTGATCATCGACATGGCGGACCCAAACACCCCCATCCGCAGGCCCATCTCTGCAGACAGCGCCATCATGAACCCTGCAAGCAAAGTTATTGCACTTAAAGGTAGGAGATGTAGATTATTAGAGCCACATATACCCGTATTAACCTAATTGTAATGAGTACTGCATTTTTAGCTGAACTGAATCGTAGAACTGATCCAAACCAATTGTTGTTTTAAACTAGAACTTAAGTGTGTTGTTTTCTTAGATTCATTCATTAACACAGTTCCTTTTTAGTTTAAATTATACTAGACCAATTTCTGGAGCAAATGTTTTTTGCATTTTCCTCATTATAGTCTACATCTTAGCTTACGGTAACATGATATGTTGTGTATTTTTTGTCATGCAGCCATAATTGCTTTGTCTTTTTGTTTTGTTTCCTTTTTTGTTGCTGCTTTCTCATGTGTATGCAGACGGTGAGTTAATATTTTAGTACAATCATTTGTGAAAGTTATAATCCTGTTTCTAAAATGAACATCATGTAGAATTGTTTGGCCTCATTGCTTAACCTTGTGTGTAGGTGTTTCTAGAGCCTCCACTTCAAGCCAGGAAATGTTTTAAATAATGTTTTAGGATACATTGTTCCTGTCCATTTCGCAAAGAAATGCTTCCATTATTATGACATTAAAACTTTAAAAGCTGAAATATTTGGTTGTATTTAATGTGTTATAAGAACAACGGCAGTTTGAAAATCAACAATATTGCCATTGTAAATATAGGAGAGGTGTGGCTCAAGGTTCGGACTTAGGCCTCATGCAAATACAAGCCATGATAGGGAATGTAAAGCAAACATGTCGTGGCATCTCTCTGATATTGTTTACATAGATAAAGACTATTTAGCCAACAATATACCACATAATTAACCCAATTCGGCTAAACGGGATTCGACTTTCACAAAATTCATAGCTTGAATTTTCACATCATGTTGATTTCTGTAGACATAAGTAATCCAGTTTCTCTTCCTGGGGTCTGAAATATTGTTGGGCATACATGTGCTTTTCTGTTTATTTAATTTCAAATTTTTTTTTTTTTTTTTTTAAACGCTTGCCATATTGAGTCCTTTCCTCCACCCTCACTTTGTAATCTTAACATCAAATGTCTCAATATGCCCATATAAATGACCTGGGTAAAGGTAGCCTCATAGTTTTATGGTTCCTGTGGTAGTTCATAGTCCATTAGGTTTTAGTCACTATGCAGCTTGTGTTTAGGTAGCTATAGTGTGACTAACATTGTATCAGTGTCATGGTTGATGTTTAAATAAATATCAATAGCTTTTAGCACTAAGCTTAGTGCCTCCTGTAGAGTTGAAAGTTTTGTCATGCTGTGCAAATGGCTATTTCAGAGTCATCTCTCCAATTCTTAGCATGGTTTAATTGTAATCGATATATTAAAGGGTGTTATTTGTAGCATCAAACCTGTTTGCTTTGCCTTTTCAATAGAGGAAAAAAGAGCAGTGAATAGCTTGCTTTTGAGAGCCAAAACAGTCACTGTTGCAGTTTAAAATTAGATTGATTGCTTGTTTATGGCTACAAACCATTTTATTAGCCTATTTTGGATTCACAATATCCTGTATGAATCAACTAGCACATTTTCCGAGCAATATTTTGTCTGGAGTGATGTAGACTTGCACAGTTTTGCTTTTGGCCTTTGTTCACTGCATATAAATCTGATTTGCTGATCTTTAGGGCTGACTATCCAAATTATTAAATCAGATTTTTTCATATCAATCATATGAACCAATTAAGGCTTTCAGGTTAGAGCTAGGTTGAAACGACACTCTATATTGAGTTTGATGTCCAAAAGCAGGAGTTGAGCTCCTTGACATATAATTATTATTATGTTGAGATGTTGTTTTTGTCTTCTTCTGTTTAGTGTGTTTAGGACTATAGTGCTGTTTCCTGCTCTCTTATTATATTGAGACAGTCTTAAATGTGGATTTAAATCCCTTCTATCCCTTTCTCACTCTGTAATGCTCACGCTACCACCCTTGCCATGTGATTTGAGTGTTAGGTTGTATTATGGGAATCATATCCATAACGGCCTGTTAATTTGCTTCTGTCGATGCATATAGACTAAATTCTGACCTCTGCAGCAATCAACTTCACAGCAGCCTGCAATCTCACACTAGTTCTACTGAAAATTCAAAGTCGGCATGAAATCGATCCATTTTCAAAATGCATTGATCTTAGTATTAATGATTCATTCGTGCATAATGTTTTTTTTTTTTTTTTTTATTGAATTAGATCTTTCTGTGTAAATGAGACTTCTCTCTGATTATGTAAGCCAGATTTTTCTAATCATAGGCTGTCTATACCCTGACTTGTATGCTCGCATTCAGATCTGACTCCAATGCAATGCAATCCAAATCCATTGAACTGATAGATTGAACCAAGTCCCTGCCCAACTTTATCTTTTTCGATAATCTGTTTCACCTGGATGTGTAAGAAAAGATCTGTCACTACTTTCATCGCAACTTGTAGTAATGCCAGCACAGAAAAAATAGATCTGACCAGCTGTTTGAAGTCAAGATGAACTTAAAATTTGACCATAACTTTCCTAATACACATTCCTGCTTCTATTTTTTTATTTGTATATGTTTTATTAAACAAAAAGTAAGTAATTAAAATGTTTTTGAAACAACAATATTCTGCTGACATCATCTTGGGCACAGAGGAGATTTTAACCAGTCCCAAATATTTAGGTATAATTTTGGTTTACTGTTGTGCATAACCTTCCTCAAAGCTTACCTGTAGTTAATGCAATCATTTTACATTGGTTTCCATTAATGTTTAAGGTTAAAGGAATAGTTCACCCAAAAAATGAAAATTCTGTAATTTATTCACTCTAATGTTGTTCCAAACCTGTATAAATTTCTTTCTTCTGTTCAACACGAAAGATGTTTTGAAAAATGTTGATGACCAGAGAGTTGACAGTAGCCATTGACTTCCATTGTATTTTTAATTTTTTTTCCTTACAATGGAAGTCAATGGCCACAATCATCTGTCTGGTTATCAACATTCTTCAAAATATCATCTTTTTAGTTCAGCAGAAGAAAAAAACTCATACAGGTTTGGAACAACAATAAGGGTAAGTAAATGACAGAATTTTAATGTTTGTATGAACTAACCCTTTAAATTATACAATTTATACAAATCTATAATTTTTTGGTGAACTTGACCTTCAACCTCCACATCCTGGTCAAATGGCTGCCTCGGCAGTGAAACCACATTGCTAAAGTAAAAAGGGGTGCATTTCATGTTGACTTTAGAGACCTTTGCATTATACTGTAATCCTTGTCTTAATTGTATCTGTGCACAAAGATCAGATTAACTGTAACCTGAAGGAAGTAATTCACCACATAGATTAGTGTTTATATGAATAATCGGTTGGAAGTTAATCAGGTGAGTTGCCGCCACGTTTTCCTTTCCCATAACACACATTATTCGCCATTCACAATGTGTGTGCAGTAAGTCTTGTGCTAAGATGAAATCAATCTCTGGTGTTTGATTTGAGATGTCTAAATTGTTCCTTTCACAAATTCTCTCCACACTCGCTTTTTGATTGCTTGGCTTCATTTGTCTAACTGCTGAATGAGCTGTCATGGTGGGCTTGCCTGATGCACTTCCAGCCATGACTGACAATATTTCTACCCTGATGTCTTTGTAATCTAATTAAATTGTTTTATGTGTGTAAATGTGAAAATGTCTTCTACATGACACTTCTCCTTTATTCCTCTCAGCTGCCAAAACCCTTCAGATCTTTAACATCGAGATGAAGAGTAAGATGAAAGCCCACACCATGACTGATGATGTCACTTTCTGGAAGTGGATCTCTCTTAACACGGTCGCCCTGGTGACCGATAATGCCGTCTATCATTGGAGCATGGAGGGAGACTCTCAGCCGATCAAAGTGTTTGACAGACATTCCAGCCTGGCAGGCTGTCAAATCATCAACTACCGCACCGATGCCAAGCAGAAGTGGCTGCTGCTCATTGGCATTTCTGCTCAGGTGTCATAATCATTTTAAATGATCATTCATGATTTGTGGTCTAGAATTATGCACACAATTGTTGTTATTGTAGACATACACATGCTCACATTGCGATATGCTTTCATTATTTCTTTTTCATTCAAATTATTTAATTCATAATCTTTTTCTGTAATTTGTTTCATTTTTTATTTAATTCCTTTGATTCAATATCCAACATTCGACTGAAAGAAAAACAAAGGTGTTCTTCCAGATCTCTCAAGTATTCTGTTTCTTGTTATAGCAAAACAGAGTTGTTGGTGCCATGCAGCTGTACTCGGTTGACAGGAAGGTTTCACAGCCTATCGAGGGTCACGCCGCAGCCTTTGGCCAGTTCAAAATGGAGGGAAATGCAGAAGAATCCACACTCTTCTGTTTCGCTGTGCGGGGTCAGGCAGGAGGAAAGGTGCGTTTCCACATGTCTTTATGGCATTTAATTACAATAACTAGAAACATTTTACTCAGCAGTGATGCATAAATGACTAAATTACCAGTATTCCTAACTCAGTTGTCTAAGAAAAAAAGGAAGTGGTCTGGACAGTTTTTTTTTTTTTGGGTGTAAACTGCCATTTTTGAGGAAGAGGTCATGTAGCTTGCTAGTTTTAGTTTCAGACGTTCATGTTACTAATATTATTAAACATCACCTAATTTAATTACTTTCCAGAGCTAATTGTTGATGAACACTTAATTTGTCACTTACATCTGTTGCATCATTTTTGAAGCACTTTGAGATGTGTGTATTACTTCACAACATGAAATTAACTAAAGGTTTCACTATGCAGCTTCACATTATTGAAGTGGGGACACCACCGACCGGCAACCAGCCATTTCCAAAGAAAGCTGTGGATGTATTCTTCCCTCCAGAAGCGCAAAATGACTTCCCTGTGGCCATGCAGGTATGTGGTTTCTTGGTCTTTTCCAGTTCTTTCGTTCGTTCTTTCTCAAAAATATTTTAAAAAATCTTAATGACCCCAAAGTTTTGAATGCTAATGTAAATTTAGTGGAACGCAACATATTTCTCATCACACAGATCAGCTCCAAACAGGACGTCGTATTTCTCATCACTAAATATGGTTACATTCATCTGTACGACCTGGAGACAGGGACCTGCATCTACATGAACCGAATCAGCGGAGAGACCATTTTTGTGACGGCACCCCACGAAGCCACAGCTGGAATCATCGGCGTCAACAGGAAAGGACAGGTACGTGCTGAACCTTAAATTCAGATTGAGCCATGAAGTGTGAATGAATCTGGATCTCCTTCTTCCAGCAAATCAAACCATCAATGATAAAAGTGTTTACAATTTTCAAGGAAATCAACCTTCAGATGGCATACTTAAAGTTGTCTCTGCATATTAAGCTGGGTTAAGCGGTGTATTAACATTGAAAAAATTACATGCTTCAGCTGTAATTACTGTCAGTATTTCATATTTCTAGCAGCTGTGTCACTTTGATTCTGCACTTTGGAGCTCTATGTGTGTGTTTGGTTGGATCTCCACTCTGTCAGACGGAATCTAAGGAGGACACAACTCAGCTGATTACCCCAGAGACGGAACATTTAATACCCCGTCTTACTGAGACACGGAAACCACCCATCCTCCCTCTACACGTTTCCTTCTCTCTTTTTTTCATTTCCTAGCTCGAAGCATCTCTTATCCTTCTCCATCCTGAAATTTTTTACTTGAAACATGTAGATTGAGGACACCATAGTTAAGCATTATGATGTGGTAAATTTATATCAAAAGGATAAATTTCTCCCTGGTTCAGCATACTGAATCCCAGAATATTAGATTTATAAATACTAGGGTGTTCAGTATCTGTCCAAAGGCTCTCCTTGTTCACAATGCTCTATTATGAGCTTGTTAATGGATCCCACGAGCGGGTAAATAATTTTCCAGCCATGCTGGAGAAAGTCTTAAATTATGCAGCAGGTGACAGAAAGCCAATCCAAACTGTGTCACGCTGAACCTGAAGAGCACTGTTACCTTTCTCAATAATACAGAACCTCCGCCTGGGTCAATCAACAATGCCATGCACAACATCACAAAGATGAACGGCATTTGTAGACTAATAGACTGATAGGTTATGTGTGTTTATCTTACAGTTATTTTGTAGAGCGTTACGTAATTACAATAAGTGTATCTATTATTTATCATGTGGTAGTAAGATCCTAGTACATTATGGATGGATTCGTTATAGAGTAAATTTCACACTGGAATAATTATCTGAACATGATTTATTTATTTAGTTAAGGTAAAGGAAAAGGTATGCAGATCTCTCTTCCTTTCCCTATTTCCCCTGCTCATACTGGCATTCTCCATCTTCCTGTCCTCTGCACTACTCAGCACTGGTGGGTGATGAAAAGTCAGGTTCTAACCAGCTGCGTCTGCACTCGTGAGCAGAGTGACCTTGAGAGAGAGCCTTCACTGAAAATAGCTGCGGAGAGAATGCAAGAGGGAGACAGGCTGAGAGAGAGAAAAAAAGTGGCAGTTATCATGTGATCTTGCCGTGGGAGGCATTGACTGGCGTCCTTAATCCTTTCACATTAACGGAGGCAGAACCTGACCGCCAGTCACAGCATGCGTAGGGAGAATACATCATCGGCTTCTGTGACATCACGCTTTTCCCTCCCTTTTTTTTTTCGATCATGCCTACTACACTGTAGTACTGAATTGGACTATTGTAACATGACTCTCAAGCAAAAGTTTATTTATATATATATATATATATATATATATATATATATATATATATATATATATATATATATATATATATATATATATATATATATATGAATATATATATATATATATATATATATATATATATATATATATATATATATATATATATATATATATATATATATATATATATATATATATATATATATAATATATATATATATATATATATATATATATATATATATATATATATATATATATATATGAATATGTATATATGTATATGTGTATATATATATATGAATATGTATATATATATGAATATGTATATATATATGTATATATGTATATATATATATATATATATATATATATATATATATATATATATATATATATATATATATATATATATATATATATATATATATATATGAATATGTGTGTATATACATTATTCATTTATTCAAACTGGAATAGATATCTTGTCCATTTGAGAACAGAGATACTGGGATGTGCTCTGGGCAGATGTTTGAGTTTGGGGTCTTCATCAGGAATGACTCATTAATTACTATCATCATCTCCTCAGGCCTTGGGCTTTTATTGACGTCAATGCAGTGTTTTTCCCTGTTGGCTATTGCAGCAAATGTAATCTCTCATTCACTTGCCCTCTCCTTTTCGTTCTCTTTCACTGCCTCTTTGTGGAGGAAAGCTGATAGACACAATGAGCTGCTCTATTTTTACTCCTCTCTTTAGTGTCTCTGCCTCGCTCCATCTCTGGGTGAGCTGACCCATATTGTTGGGGGTGGGCTGTGCGGGTTTAGGTTTAAACGGAGAGTGATGTGCATCCATGTATAATAACGGCTGTGACTTTGACCTGCTGATGCCGTTCTAGAACATAGTAGCGTACAAACACTTACAACATGCAGCAGAAATACAGTGTCCACCTTTTTGTTCGCAACAAATTAAAGGATTTGCGGGGGGTGGGGGTTTATCTTGATTAATTTAAAATAACCTGTCCTCACTTGTTTAGTCTAATCCATGTTCATACAAGTTAAGTATGCGTTAAACATCATAAATCTGTTTTACTGGCTTGTGTGTCACTGTTTCAACCTAGTAGCTGAAGAAATTGTCCTTCTAGGCTTCAAAATGTACTGTACTTCCAGAGAAATATTGCTGAATGTTGTGCTTTGATGGGATTTTGGCAACTTCAGCTTGTGTCTCTTGGCCAAACATCTACAGTAATAATGTCAAACTTTATAAGCATCTGGTCAGTAATTTCTAGAGGTTTTATTAGTAGCGTGTTTTATTGGAAATAAAGATAAAAGATGCTTGATCAAAGCAGTGAGTTCTTGAATGAAAGAGGACTCCCTCCACGTCTCACTGCACTCCTGCATCTGATCATGTTACATACTCGAGACGAGCATTAGTATGCACCTTAGCTTCAGTGTGAGGAGGTCAGCTGATACGAGGTGTTATGTTTTCTCATTAAGGGTCATTGAAAGGGGATATTGTACAACAGATCAGTTGTGCTCTGTGTGTGATGGATTTTCCAGCTGCTTTTATGCAGGTAAACGTGGCCATGAAAATTTTCAAGTTCACAATATCCTAGTGAGTGTGATAACTGTCAAAAATGAGCTAATTATAGATACCTGGTGTAATTTGATGTGATATTGTAATCACTGTAACACTTTACAATAAGGTTCATTAGTTAACATGAACTAATAATGAACTGCACTTATACAGAATTTATTAATCTTTGTTAATGTTAATTTCAACATTTACTAATACATTATTAAAATCTTGTTAACATTATTTAATGCACTGTGAAGTAACGAACAAACAATGAACAACTGTATTTTCATTAACTAACATTAACGAAGATTAGTAAATACAGTATCAAATGTATTGCTCATGGTTAGTTCATGTTAGTTAATACATTAACTAATGTTTAACTAATGAACCTTATTGTAAGTGTTACCGTAATCACTATTTAGACGTCTCAAAATATTAGATTTGTAATTTGTTACAAATTAAATGTTTTGGTCAAGCTAAAAAATTACATAGTTAAATAGACTTTGAGGGTTTGGGCACTGGGAATGTCCCAGAACTTCCTGTTTGTTCCTCCTTCCTGGTGCTGAATTACAAGCTCTGTTAAGAAAATTTGAAAAAAAAAAAAGAAAATTAAAACAGACAAAATGTAACATTTAATAATTATGATGATGATAATAATAATAATAAAGAAAGAAATTAAAAATGTTAAGAGTTTTTCATTCTCCTCTCTTTTTCTGGTCTGATTCTCTATAGGGATTTTCACACTTGAAATAGTTAACCCCGGGTCAATCTAAACCCCTGGTAAACGGAATCCTTGGTTATCTTGCTTCACGTTTCACACTGTTCATAATTTACCTGGGGTTAACAATTATTTCTAGGTATTCATAAGCTGACATTTCATGTTGTACATTCCTAAACCCTGTGTTAATGTTCTTATTTGCATATTTGTGGTGTCATTGGCACTAATTGGATAAATGCAGCACACGACCTGTTTACATAGCTCTAGCAATCCGCATCCTTGTATTACCTACTGCACTATAGCGTTTATACTGAATGGACATTTAGGACTATAAAGGTAAGAATGAAACGTCTCTTCTTCACTCAAAATTGTCGCATTTCTGTCGGCATTTGACATTTTTCCCCTCAAATGCGGAATTTACTGTGTATACATAATGCGAGGTGTTTCCATGACTTTCCAAAGCAGGCAAATATGAGTACATGATTAGTTGTCTGTTGCGAAGCGTCTAGCTGTAACATTCTAACACTGCATCATTTCACACCACACAAGTTTGGCACCGCAATATGGAGTTAACACTGAGCAGGGTTTCATAACCCCTGGTAAAAAGTGGTGGTAACCCCGCTTCTAAATTTCAAGTGTAAAACGTTCCTTTACCCGGGTTAAAAGCCTAAAAGTTCTAAAAGTGTTTAGAACGACGATAACCCGGGGTTTAAGCGCAGTGTGAAAAGCCCTTATATGTACCAGAAATGTGGTCTGAAAGATTAAATGTCTCACCTGTGTCTCACTTTACTGTACATCAGTTGTGAAGGAAAACATTAAATACTAATTGCAAATGTAAATCATAAACTTTGTTGCTTTATTGTGTGTGTGTTTCCTAGGTGTTGTCAGTGTGTGTTGAGGAGGAGAACATCATCCCGTACATCACCAATGTGCTGCAGAATCCAGACCTGGCTTTACGGATGGCAGTCCGGAATAATCTGGCAGGAGCAGAAGAGCTGTTCGCCCGCAAGTTTAATAACCTTTTTGCCGCAGGGAGCTATTCGGAGGCAGCTAAAGTGGCCGCTAACGCTCCAAAAGTGAGGAGAGCTGAATATTCTTGTAAAATATTAAAACTAATAGCATAATATTATAAATTAAATTTAAACAAGTATTATTGTGAAATATATACATTATTATTATTATTATTATTACTAATATATATATATATATATATATATATATATATATATATATATATATATATATATATATATATATATATATATATATATATTTATTTATTTATTTATTTTTTTAAATAATATTCATTTGATTCAACAAATGTAATGATTGGGCTCTACTATATGTATGCGAGTCATATTTGCTTCCTGACCCACTTCTCTTCACGTCTTGTTTATCTCAGGGTATCCTGCGTACCCCTGACACCATCCGCCGGTTCCAGAGCGTCCCGGCCCAGCCTGGCCAGACGTCCCCACTGCTGCAGTATTTTGGAATCCTGCTGGACCAGGGCCAACTCAACAAGTTTGAGTCTCTGGAGCTGTGCAGACCCGTCCTTCAGCAGGGCCGCAAACAACTCCTGGAGAAATGGCTGAAGGAGGACAAGGTATGTGGAGGAGGTCGCAGGGGAGATGGGTTATCTCCACACACACCCACAAGAGCCTCTTCCTCTGTACGCAACTGTTTGTGTGAGAGGCGTAGGGAACAGGGTGTGCTCTTCACATGTTTTTATTTCCCCCACAAACAGAAAGAATGCTTCCATATTTTTGACAAAGAAGGGGTCTGTGTGAAAACAGACTTTGTTGATTGTAAGAATGACTGTGTTTGTGTGTGATTGTGTGTCTGTTATCTAAGATGTTTGCTTTAGATGTGATGTCATGTGTTTGTTATGTGGGGCGAGGGGTGTTTGGGTTCTTTCCGTCTAAAGCGCAGAAGAGGAAAGTCTTGGGATTCATTCCAGCCTGTTTTTTACTATCCACACTCAAAATAACTAGAAATGTTCTTTCTCATAGTCTCAACAAGTTACATCTCTCGGTTTATTGATTGTACTGACGTGATTTGTTGTTCCACGAACATGATCTATTTAGAAAGTTGAGGAAAGTTTTGCTCAGTCCTGAAATGCATTTGAATTGCGTAAATACACACAAAGGACACTATACCAAATAAAGATTTCCTTGCATTCAATTCAACCTTACAGTTGGACCTTATATACCACTGTTTAAAAATATAAATAAATTAATTTTAAAGTCATATAATCTAGCAATCATTAAATAGACTGATGTAAGTGTTAATAACCTAAAATATACATCACAGGTTTATTTTCATTCAGACATAACTAAAAAATGATTCACCGTTCAGTGAGGATGTCAGTTGTAAATTTAGAAGCGACTTTGAATGATTTTGAATGAATAACGTAGTTGAATTTGCTAACTCACGAGTGAGTTCAAAACCACCATTTTGTGAACCCTTTGTGTTATTCATTAAAAAGTACCAGTTCTTAAGAATCAAAAGCCTGTGAATCGAACAACACTGCACTCTAAAATTGTGCTTTTGATGTGTTTTTAAACTTTATTGTGAAAGTCTGTTGTTCTCCTCAGCTTGAATGCTCAGAGGAGTTGGGTGACCTGGTGAAGTCTGTGGACCCCACTCTTGCTCTCAGCGTCTATCTGAGGGCCAACGTACCCAACAAAGTCATTCAGTGTTTCGCAGAAACCGGCCAGTTCCCCAAGATCGTCCTGTACGCCAAAAAGGTATGATGACAGATCAATCAGTATTTTAAGCTTAAATAAAATTGAATGAACTGCAATCGAAATATAGGCTCAAATTAAACAGGGTTGAAAACATACTTGTACTTCATTTGGTGGTCATAGGTGGGCTACACTCCAGACTGGATCTTCCTTCTGAGGAACGTGATGCGGATCAGTCCGGATCAGGGTCTGCAGTTTGCTCAGATGCTTGTTCAGGATGAGGAACCGCTGGCTGATATCACACAGGTCAGGAACAAAGGAGGAGAGAAGATGAAAGTGAAGTGGGAGGTTGAGAAGAAAGGAACAAAAGGAGGAGAATTGAAATGATTTAGAGAGAAACCATGTGACCCAGAAGGCTGTTTGTCTTATTTAATGAACTCAGAAGGACATTCACTGACAAACTGTGTTTTTCTCCCAGATCGTTGATGTGTTTATGGAGTATAACCTGGTCCAGCAGTGCACGTCCTTCCTTTTGGATGCTCTGAAAAACAACCGGCCATCAGAAGGACCACTGCAGACCCGTCTGCTGGAGATGAACCTGATGCATGCACCACAGGTACACAATGCAGAAAAACGTACTAATAAGCACCGCGACACACTTATTGTCTTTGCATTAGACTATTTTCAAGCAAAATGATCTCTTGCAGGTTGCAGATGCCATCCTAGGAAACCAGATGTTCACTAACTACGATCGTGCCCATATTGCCCAGCTGTGTGAGAAGGCAGGGCTTCTGCAGAGAGCTTTGGAACACTATACTGACTTGTACGACATCAAACGAGCTGTCGTACACACCCACCTGCTCAACCCGGAGGTACCCAACAAGTGTTGACTTCTCTTATCTTTTTATTCATGCCAAATTAAAGTATAACCTGTTTTTCATTCTGTCTCTCTTCATTTTGCTCTCTGTTAATGTCTGCAGTGGCTGGTGAACTACTTTGGCTCTCTGTCAGTGGAGGACTCTGTGGAGTGTCTGAGAGCCATGCTGTCTGCTAACATCAGGCAGAACCTTCAGATCTGTGTCCAGGTGGCCTCCAAGTATCACGAGCAGCTGACTACCCAGGCCCTCACGGAACTTTTCGAGTCTTTCAAGAGTTTTGAGGGTAAGAACATCCTTTCATTCCATCTGATTTATTATCTGGTGTCACAGGAAAGTTTAACCACTTTGACATGAGTGCTTCCACGGTCATGGAAAACCTGGAAATATCAGGGAATATTAAAACGGTGTTTTCCAGATCAGAAAAAGGTTTTACTAAAGACTTGATTGGCGTTTATGAAATTATGCTAGATTTTTCTTTTTTATATTTTTAGCTGTTGTACTTAACTGTGCTTTAGGCACTATACTGTTTTCATAGATTAGTATGTTTTCTGAAAATTTGGATATTTAAACCCCCTCCCCCCTTTAAAGTCACCATGAAATCAAAATGGACTATTCTTATTTTTAATGGAATATTGCAGTATTTATTATAAATGATTTATCCGTGCACATGATTATTTCTTTTACAGCAATAGCAAATCACAGCAATAGCAAAATACCAAACATGTAACGATCCATCCAATCTCCAATTGATAAAATCAAGTTCTTCCTTATTTTTTTCTTTTTCAAGAAGCAGTGTCACTTGGATATATGTCACAATAGGGAAGAAAAGACTATCGCAACTTCCGCTTTATGACTTTAAAGCACTGCTTCTACAACAATGCACATTCTTTGCCCAATGCGCCACTGTTTTTGAGGTTACCACTGCAGGTGTTGTGTTTTTAAAGCAATATGTTAAGCTAAAACCAAATGGCTAAAAACAACAGAAGAAGGCATGCAAGCCGAAACATATGTTATTCCCCTGTGAAAAATGTAAAATAAAGTAACTAAAAAGATTTCAAATTTTGAGTGCGGATCATAGCTGTATTCTTGAAGCTAAAAACAAGTCAAATTTTTAAAAATGCATTTTTTTTTTTTTTTTTTTTGAACTTATATTTTTATTTTAAACCACAGAACAAGATACAATACAGTATAATATTGTTTTTTAACATGTCAGTCCATCACATTCCAACAACCTTAACAAGTATTACATTGTAACTACATCAGACACATTATCCAAAAAGTGAAAACAAATCCACCTAGTACATGGGTAGGATGGGATTAAAAAAAATAAATAAATAAATAAAAATAAAAAAATAGGGAAAAGCGGAGGACAACACATGAAGGATGTAATCATATAACATGAGATCACTGGAGTATCAAAAGCATTACAGGAGCCCATCTTTTTAAGAAATTAGCTTTCTGAAGTCGTAGTGAATATGTGATTTGTTCTATTTCGTACAACTCCCATACTTTTTGAATCCAGGCATTGTATGATGGGGGGTCAGGTTTTAACCATCTGCATGTAATACATTTGATGGCTGCAGCAAAAAGAATTTGTAGTAAATATATTTTAGCTCTACCCTCAAAGCCCTCTGGAAGAACCCCTAGAAGGGCAATTGTAGGGTCTTCGGGGATTTCAAAATGGAAGATTTCTTTAAGGGCGTCAAATATGTCTTTCCAATAATTTCTTAATTTTGAACATGACCACAAAATATGGGTGTGGTTGCCAATATACTGCCCACAATTTCTCCAGCATTTGTCTTGGCAAGAAGGATTCCATTTTGCAATTATCTGTGGAGTTCGAAAAAATCTGGTTATTATCTTCCATTTGAATTCCCTCCAGATATTAGAGTTGGTCACAAGGTGTACCTCTCTGCAAACTTCCTCCCAAGTTTCGAGAGGAACTGTTTCGTTAATTTCCGCCTCCCATTTCTCCTTTATCTGTAATGTGTGGTTTGGGTTCTTAGATAGAAATAACACGTATATTTTAGAAATGATTTTTTTGACCGCATGTCCACATTGTATTTCTTTAAAAAACAATTCTAATGGAGAGGGTTTTTTCACAATTTCTAGATCTTTATGTGTTGTAAGGAAATGTCTTAATTGTAAGTATCTAAAAAATTCAGACCTTGGGAGTGTAAATTCTTTTCTAATCTGGTCAAATGATTTAAGTGTGTCATTATGAAATAATTGGTGAAGATAATTGAGTCCATAGTGAGACAACTTTTTGAAACCTGCATCTGTACGAGATGGTGCAAAGTCATTGAGATAACCAATACTAGCTGCTGATGAAATTTTTTTTGACAAACTAAATGACGTTTGTATAGTTCTCCAAATTTTTAAAGTGACTTTGGTCCATTCACCCATGGAGCCATTTTTTAAAAAGGAACACTGGAAAAGGGTATAATTTTTAGGGGCATGGAACAGAGGCTATTTTCGATATTGACCCAACGAGTTTGTGTATCTTCACTCATCCATGAAATTAGGGGCCTCAACTGAGCTGCCCAAAAGTAAAACTTAAAGTTTGGGAGTCCCAGCCCACCACTTGTTTTTGGTGACTGTAATATTTTAAATCTTATTCTTGGCCGTTTTCCTTGCCAAATGAATTTAGAGACCATTTTATTCAGCAAGTCAAAGGTCTAAAAATGCATTTTGAGGCTAATTTTGAAAGCAAGAACAAGTCAGTTCGTTTCCATTTTTTTTTTTTTTTGCCAAACCAAATGCACAAATTATGGAAACTTGTTTCCGCCACTTATCTCGCAATTCTGACTTTTTTTCTCAGAATTGCATGATATAAACTCGTCATTGCAAGTTATAAAGTCAGAATTTCAAGTCTTTTTTCCTCAGAATTAGACTTTATAAATCGCCATTGCGAGTTTATAATGCGCAATTCTGACTTTATTTCTCACAATCTCAGAATTACCCTTTTTTTTTTTTTTATTATTATTTAGTGGCGGAAATGAGCTTCCATACAAATTGGTTAGTGAAAGCTATCTAAAAAGTAATCCTTATCCAATAAGCCTTTCAGAATCTATTCCACCAGAGTCAGGTCATATAAAGTTGACCTCACAGTTTGACTCTGACATGCCAGCTTCAAAGGGTGGATCCGGAGAGCCACGTTTGGTGGAATGATTTTGTTTGTTGAGAAACAACTGTAAGGTTCATAAAGTTCATTCAAAAGCAGTAAGACTGAAAAAGAAGTGTTGGATAAACCCAACATTTTTCCTGCAAATATGAATCCCACCTAGAGTTTACATTGCCCATGTAGTTTCATTTGATACATCTGGCTGGCCTAACACTTCTGTTGGCAGACACTGCCAGTAAATCACTCCTGAGTGTATTTGAACTTGTATCTAAACAATCGCGGTCACTCTGCTGGTTGGCTTTCATAGTGCAGACACAATTTGACTGGTATCTTGGCCGTATAATGGCTCTGTTCTGTGTGTGGAGCAGCATGTAGCCTTTAGTTTTGGGCTAAGTAGGACAAAAGGGTTGGCAACCAGAGCAGGCAGCAGCGCAGGGCCTGCGGCCACCCACAATCCCTCAGGCTTTTTACATGACAGCAAGAGTACGAGTGCTTTTGACAAGAAGCTAGATTTTAATGGAAATGTAGTGCTCATGCAAATGTAGCGGTTTGATCAGTAATTTAAAGGGTTTGTGCACCCTGTCATCATTTACTCCCCCTCGTGTCATTCCAAACCCGTTTGACTTTCCTCTGTGGAGCATAACATATTTTAAAAGGACAAAAAAAGCACCATAAAAATACCACACAAAACCTGCATATACAAAATGTGTAGATCAAACCGCAACCAGAAGTCTGTCCAGTAAAAGTCAAGCATCATTTGTTGTTCTGTGCTGGATGTAGGTCTGTTCTACTTCCTCGGCTCAATTGTGAACTTCAGCCAGGACCCAGAGGTGCATTTCAAATACATCCAGGCCGCGTGCAAGACGGGCCAAATCAAAGAGGTGGAGCGGATCTGTCGGGAAAGCAACTGCTACGACCCTGAACGTGTCAAGAACTTTCTCAAGGTACTGCCAAGACTCTGTCAGTAAAACCTGTCTAGAAATGATCCATAGCCGACCGCAAAAAGCACATTATATTCTCTAGTTTCTCATCTGTTAAAACTCTTTCCATCGTTTCCCCTCATTACATTTCCTGTTTTGTTTTCTTCTACTGATCTGTCTTTTATCATTTACTCGCAAGTCATTTGCAATTTCAGATGCAAGCGGTTTTAATTTTCTGACAAAATGAACTTCTTTTTATTTTGTTCTTTTTTTATGGAAATGTGTGTTTGATCTGGCAGTTTATGGTAAAGGAATGTTGTGGGTTTAATGCAAGTTCTATTAATTCTATTAACAGCATTTGTGGCATAATGTCAATTACCACAGAATTAAACAAAAATTGTGGTTACAGTAAGAGGCTTATAATGCAAATATTAAAATAAATATTAGATATGCACTATTTTAAAATCAAGCCAAAAGATTTAAACTTTAATGATTACAAATTAAGCTCTTTCTGCACCATTTGTGGAATAATGTTGATTAGCACATAAAATAATTTTGAAGCTTTAAGAATCTTTTGTTTCGAATCACTGGTTCGGAGCGTGTATTAAATTGTTAAAGTCGTGATTTCAGTAAACAAGGCTTCGAAATTTCAGTGGTTCACCACTGGGGGGCGTGACTTTGGCATTTTGATACACGCTCCGAATCACTGATTCGAAATGATTCGTAAAGCTTCGAAGCTTCATGAAGCAGTGTTTTGAAATCGCCCATCACTAGATATTGTTTAATAAAGTCGTTTTGTTTTTTTTGGTGCACAGAAAGTATTCTGGTCACTTCATAACATTAAGTTTGAACCACTGTAGTCACATGAACTGTTTTAAATATGTCTTTAGTGGCTTTCTGGGCATCTGAAAGTGTTAATTATCTTGCTGTCAATGGAGGCCTCACAGCCATTGGATTTTATAAAAAATATCTTAATTTGTGTTCTGAAGATGAACGAAGGTCTTACGGGTGTGGAACGACATGAGTGTAATTAATGACAGAATTTTCATTTTTGGGTGAACTAATCCTTTATGGATGAGTTGAAATTATTTTGTTATAAACATTATGCCACAAATGCTGTTGAAAGAGCTTAATTTATATTGGATTTAGTACATTGTCATATTAACTAAACCTAAGCACAATAAAAGTGAGCATTAATGTCTTGCAAATTTGGCGGGAAAAATCTAAAACGGGTCGTGTTCTCTTTTTATTAAAAAATAATCCACATTTAGATCAGGCAGCCATGTTACTGTAGTTTTCCAGTTTTAGGGAGTTGATCTCACTCTTTAATCCTCACGGTGGCTGTTGTTATCTCCTGTGCTTTACCCTGTACTTTTGGGATGGTCAGGACTTGTATCAGGTAAATTCATCCTAAGTACTATAAGATTCCCTTTACTTTATTCCCTTCTCTTTTCTTTTATCATCCCTTCTTTTCTCCCAGTGGTCAGTTGAAGGATTAATACTGGGATTGGTGTGTGCGATGCACATACAGGGAGGTTTCGAAAAGCATTGTTTGTTGGGAACAACCCTCTCTCGGCCTGAACTTGAGCCCACCCCTGATGACCGGGCTGAAATTGAACTTGTGGTTTTGTGGTAGTGTGTTGATGTGTGTTTGGCTGTGGTTGATTTGTGGTTACCATGTTCTGCAGAAATGGAAGCCTTGGGTCTTTTTCAGAATCTATTCCACCAGAGTCGGGTCATATAAAGTTGACCTCACAGTTTGACTCTGCCATGCCAGCTTTAAAGGGTGGATCCGGAGAGCCACGTTTTGTGGAATGATTTTGAGACTTAAGTTTAATATAGTCTTGTTTAATATAGTCTTGTCTGTAAATGTTTGTAGACAAGCTTCATGTTTTGAAGGTTGTGGAGGTCGATTTGTGATGTTTCTGTGGAGTGAATTGTACAATCCCAGTTTATTAATCCTGTATGTGTTGTAAACTGCACTGTGTGGCAGAAGAATCGTTACATGTTATAGCCAGCAGGGGGAGCAAAGCTGCCACAACAAACCCTGAGTTGATTCAAGCCTTGTTCGTTATAGATTTTTTTTTTTTTTCCACTAACCACACAGTTCTTCAAAAAACATCTTTTGTGGACTACTCAATTACCCTCTAATCTTGTTTATAACCTGTTTTTATTGCTTAAACATTTTATTTTTTATTTTCTGTCTTTAAATTGTGAACTATTTGGCAGGTTTTTAGAGAACTAGTTTTTATTTATGAAATATTACTTTTTAAATTATGAATTACTTGGTAGGTTTTTTTTTTTTTTTATAGAGCTAGTTTTTCATTGCTTTAATTTTTACTTTTTAAATTTATTAATTACTTGGTAGGTTTTTATAGAACTAGTTTTTATTACTTTAAATTTGCTTTATTAATTAGTAGGTTTTATAAAACATTTTTTTTATTGCTTTAATATTTACTTTTTAATTATTAATTGGTAGGTTTTTGTAGATCTAATAATTTTCAGTAATTTTAGTATTATTTTTAACAAATACAGTCAAATCTGTTTTTATAAGCTTTGTCATCCATATACATTTTGAAGTTTATGTAAAATTAAGTGTTATACTGAATAGTTAATGCAATGTTTTGCATTAAATTTCATTCTACTGATTTAAAAAGTCACTCTTAAACTTTAAATCGCCTGGAGATTTTTGCAGATTTGACTGTATTCCTGAACACATGCCTTATGTCTGTTTGACATCTGATGTTATCTTCTCGTTTCCCCATCGTTTGACTGACAGGAAGCTAAACTCACTGACCAACTGCCTCTGATCATCGTGTGCGATCGTTTCGACTTTGTCCATGACCTCGTACTCTACCTGTACCGAAACAGCCTGCAGAAGTACATTGAAATCTACGTGCAGAAGGTAAAGAACCTTTAGTTACTCACGTAGCCTCTGTAGTCAAGCAATGAACAAAAAGTAAAGGATAATTTGTACATGTAGGTGAACCCAAGTCGTCTGCCTGTGGTGATTGGAGGGCTCCTTGATGTTGACTGCTCTGAGGACGTCATCAAGAATCTGATCTTGGTTGTGCGGGGCCAATTTTCCACCGACGAGCTGGTGGCAGAGGTCGAGAAGAGAAACAGGTATGAACTTTGCATCTAAATGCCAATATCGAACTCAAAGTTATCAAAATAAAACAGTTGAAAGGACGATGTTATGCTATCTTGGATTATTCCAGGATGCTTCTGTTTATTTTTGGCAGTGTTTAATCATTTGTTTGTGTACATCATGAGAGTTTCCAGATGAAATTTTGATTGCACAAGTAAACAAGGAAAACAAACAGCAGTAGCTGTTCTGATTGTTTAACGATGGCGCTTGCAGTTGCAATATGGTGTTTATAGTCATTTTTTGAGGGGGAAAAATTAATTAAACTTAAACATTGTAAGTGGATGTCTGGGGGAGAAAAGAATTATATGATAGCTTAGATGAGTTGAGTTAAAAAAATTATTTCTTTCGCAGACTGAAGCTGTTGTTGCCATGGCTGGAGTCTCGTATCCACGAGGGCTGTGAGGAGCCAGCTACCCACAATGCCCTCGCCAAGATCTACATCGACAGCAATAACAACCCAGAACGATTCCTGCGGGAGAACCCGTACTACGACAGCCGTGTGGTGGGGAAATACTGTGAGAAAAGAGACCCTCACCTGGCCTGTGTGGCCTATGAGAGAGGACAGTGTGATCAGGAGCTCATAAACGTTAGTAACGCTTGACCATAAACAAGTTTTAAGCCAGTTCATACCAAGTTCTGTGCAACCAAACAACATGAAGAATAAAATATGTTTTTATATATTTCTCCACAGGTCTGCAATGAGAACTCACTGTTCAAGAGTTTGTCCCGGTACCTGGTGCGCCGCAGAGACCCGGAGCTCTGGGCCAGTGTGCTTCTGGAGACCAACCCCTTTAGGAGGCCTCTTATTGACCAGGTAACGCATATATATATGTTTTGCTTTCATCTCTCATAATACATAATCATGGCTCATACTGGAACTGGAAGTGAATGATTATCATATTTAATTTCACATTAATATTGGGTGAAATAGTCTATTTTAAATAGATAAAATAAATCTTATCTCAACTTTGCTTTACTGAATGTATTGTATAAATCGCCATTCAAAACTCATGGGATGAAGTATGTTGAAATGCATTCTGGGATTCTTAATCATAATTAAGCTACCTTCTGTTTGGAACAGTCTGAATTTTTTAAGGATCATGTGACACTGAAGACTTGAGTAATGATATTTTGCCATCACAGGAATAAATTACATTTTAATATATACTCAAATACCAACGTTATTTTCACAAGTCATTTTCATTACTGTTTCTACTGTATTGTTAATCAAATAAATGTAACCTTGGTGAACATATAAGACTTTCAAAAACATTTGAAACATTACCGACCACAAAGTGCAGCTAATGTTTTAGATGTGTTTTATGCCTGCACTTGTCATTAAAACTATAAACAGTATGTCTTAAAATCTCTGATTCACTTTTGACCTTCTTGTATGTTTTTGGAATGTGCTGGGGTTCAAGTTGTTGTTTGTGTCTTTAGGTGGTGCAGACAGCCCTGTCAGAGACTCAGGACCCAGAGGAGGTGTCGGTCACAGTGAAGGCCTTCATGACTGCTGACCTGCCCAATGAACTCATTGAGCTGCTGGAAAAGATCGTCCTGGACAACTCGGTCTTCAGTGAACACCGGTGCATAAGCCCAAAAATATTCCAACATATAAACAGCTGGAACAGGGCATTTTTGTGTATTTTCTGACTTCGACAGATATTAAATTAGCCCAAACAGTCTTGCACAACTTTTAAAAGCAAATTAATATTTAATTCTTATCTCATTTAAATAATCCTCATCCCGTTCCTAGAAACCTGCAGAACCTGCTCATCCTAACAGCCATCAAAGCTGACCGCACCCGCGTCATGGAATACATCAACCGCCTGGACAATTACGACGCCCCAGACATCGCCAACATTGCCATCAGCAGTGAGCTGTTCGAGGAGGCCTTTGCTATCTTTAGGAAGTTTGACGTCAACACCTCGGCAGTGCAGGTATATAGTTGAGCCATACTCAGTAAATCTCTCAGCAGCCTCATCCTTCACTTTCAAGTAGGCTTGATAATGTGATTTATTTAATAACAGATACGTAAAGAGCTGATGTTTCCTGTCCTCCTCAGGTTCTGATTGAGCACATCGGTAATCTGGACCGGGCCTATGAGTTTGCGGAGCGCTGTAATGAACCTGCGGTATGGAGTCAGCTGGCTAAGGCTCAGCTGCAAAAGGGTCTCGTCAAAGAGTCCATTGACTCGTATATCAAGGCTGATGACCCCTCGGCTTACATGGAGGTTGTTCAGGCTGCTGACCAGAGTGGTATGGCCTCTTCAGTTGTAGTTCTAGATAATCAATCATTTTACTTGTGGAATTTTTCCTCTGATTCTTTATTCATGACTTTTTCCTGGCTAAGGTAACTGGGAGGACCTGGTGAAGTTTTTGCAGATGGCCAGAAAGAAGGCCAGAGAGTCATACGTGGAGACGGAGCTGATCTTCGCACTGGCCAAAACCAACCGTCTCGCTGAACTGGAGGAGTTTATAAATGGACCAAATAATGCACACATCCAGCAGGTAATGCACAATTTTATGTGTAATAACAGTGTTATTTTATTATTTAGTATTATTTATACATTATTATAGTATTTATTAACATTTTAAATGAGCTTTTATTTTTATATTTTTAGTTTTAATTTTAGTGTTCGTTTTCATGTGCTTTTGTTGTTTTATTTTTATTTTTTTTATGTTTCTATTTAGCTTCAATTAATTTTTATTTCAGTAATTTTAGTACATCAACTTAAATGCATTTATTTCAGTTAGTTGCCAGGGCAGCAAGTTTTTCCATCAAATATTTATATTTTATTTTAAAAACTATTAATGTTTTAGTTTTATTTAAAGGGTTAGTTCACCCAAAAATGAAATTTCTGTCATTAAGTACTCACCTTCATGGCGTTCCACACTCATAAGTCCTTTGTTCATCTTCAGAACACAAATTAAAATATTGAAATCCAAGCGATTTGTTTTTTTTTTTAATCCCCCATAGAAAGCAACGCAATTACCACATTGAAGGTCCAGAAGGGTATTGAAGACATCGTTAAAATAGTCAACGTGACTGCAGTGATTCAACCTTAATGTTATGAAGTGACGGGAATACTTTTTGTGTGCAAAAACAAATGAAACAACTTTTATTCAACAATTTCTTCTTTACCCTATCACTCGTACGCAGTTGACGCAGTGAACGCAGTTCAGCACTTCTGTGTTTATGTCCGAACGCCAGCTTAGTATTGGCCGGCAGCATCACATGCATGCGTCGTGCTGCTCGCGTGAACAGGCATCGGCCAATACTGAGTCGGCATTCTGGCTTGTTTTTGTGCACAAAAAGTATTCTTGTCGTTTCATAACATTAAGGTTGAACCGCTGTACTCACGTTGACTGTTTTAACAACTACTACTTTTCTAGAGTTTGAATGTGGTAATTTTGTTGCTTTCTATTAAGGATAAAAAAAACCTCTTGAATTTCATCAAAAATACCTTCATTTGTGTTCCGAAGATGAACGAAGGTCTTACGGGTGTAAAAACGACATGAGGGCGAGTAATTAATGACAGAAATTTCATTTTTGGGTGAACTAACCCTTTAACGATAACAACACTGTTTATTAAGACGATTGATAGAGTTTTAGATTTTTAGCTAAGACAAATGAAGCATCACATTTGAAGTTCCCTTGCTTTATTATCGCTCACAGGTTGGAGATCGCTGCTATGATGAGAAAATGTACGAGGCGGCCAAACTGCTGTACAATAACGTCTCCAACTTCGGCCGTTTGGCTTCTACACTGGTCCACTTGGGCGAGTATCAGGCCGCCGTGGACGGTGCCCGTAAGGCTAACAGCACTCGCACTTGGAAGGAGGTGTGCTTTGCTTGTGTGGACGGGAAGGAGTTCAGATTGGCTCAGATGTGCGGCCTTCACATCGTGGTCCATGCCGATGAACTAGAAGAGCTCATCAACTATTACCAGGCAAGTTACACACAAAAAAAGGAGAAAATTCTACACAAAAAAAAGAAAATTCTGCAACTTGCAGATCTGATAAAGTTGAATTGTATTGTTTTAAAATGCTCTCTGTAGGACCGTGGATACTTCGAGGAGCTGATCACCATGCTGGAGGCGGCGCTGGGGTTGGAGCGCGCTCACATGGGCATGTTCACAGAGCTGGCCATCCTCTACTCTAAATTCAAACCTCAGAAGATGAGGGAGCACCTGGAACTATTTTGGTCCAGAGTCAACATCCCCAAGGTACACAGCAGTACTAGATATGATTGTTATTGCAGATGTTTGTTTGTAACACTCTTTCACTCTTAAGTGTCCCTCACTCAGTTCTGTTAAACAGCAGGAGTTCATTGATTTCTCTTCCCATTATTCCCCTCCAGCTATAATTTAATTCAACATGTAATTTGATATTCTCCAAAGGGATGATCTTAGTGTCATCATGTGCAATGCACAGATGTTACAAAGTCTGTCTCCTTCACTTCTTGACATTTTTCTCTTTCAGGTCCTGAGGGCCGCAGAGCAGGCTCACCTGTGGGCGGAGCTTGTTTTCCTCTACGACAAGTATGAAGAGTTTGACAATGCCATCATCACCATGATGAGCCATCCCACAGATGCCTGGAAAGAGGGACAGTTCAAGGACATCATCACCAAGGTAAAGTTCAACTGCTTTCATATATGGATAAATACAATTCCAATGAACTTCTTTTGAGTTATGTTAAAACTACTAAATCTAAAGCTATTAAAATTGTCTCTGTTAACTGGAAAAAAGCTGAAATAAATTGAAATATAAACATGAATTTTCTATTTATTTGTCAATTTTAAAAGAAATTTGTTAACATTTACATATAGTTAATTATATAATTATTATTAATTATAATTAATATAACAGGAAATAAAATAAATTAAGACATTTATCAAATAAATTAAATATCTTATCAATATATCAACAAATGTGAATGTTTATTTTATTTACTAAATTGTTTAAAATGTCAAGAAAAATAAACGATCTGAAAATTAAGTGATTGATTGACATTTACATATAGTAAATTATATTTGTGTGTAAGTGTAATTTTTATTAAATGATTCTAATTATTAGTATAACATTAAATAAAACGAAGACATCAATTATGAATACATTAAAAAAATAAATGAATATTCAATAAAATAGAAACGTTGCCTTGGCAGCTTGTTGAAATAAAATAAATTACATTTTTGAAGTACTAAAATGATTACAACTAAAATAAAAGAGCTAAATAATAATAAAAAAC
Organism: Megalobrama amblycephala; assembly: GCF_018812025.1. Taxonomy (NCBI): domain Eukaryota; kingdom Metazoa; phylum Chordata; class Actinopteri; order Cypriniformes; family Xenocyprididae; genus Megalobrama; species Megalobrama amblycephala. Next base: position 47,314,237 of record NC_063045.1, read on the forward strand.
ATACTAATGAAATGAAAAAGGTCATAAAATGACTAAAAATGTAAAGTTAATATAAAGGCAAGTTAATAAATACTATACAAGTATATAAATAATACTAAAAATAACACCAAGAAATGAATTAAATAAATGATCGTGTTTCTTGTCTTGTTTAGGTGGCCAACGTGGAGCTGTACTACAAAGCAATCCAGTTTTACCTGGAGTTCAAGCCCTTAGTACTGAACGACCTGCTCATAGTTCTTTCCCCAAGACTGGATCACTCACGAGCCGTCAACTTCTTCAGCAAGGTAAATCATGCAAGCGCAAGGCCAACTTTTCTATGTGGCGAACCTTTGAACTTCTTTAACTTCAACAATGCCTCTTAAGATCAGGTAAAACGAGTTTTTCGTTTCTTCAGGTTAAGCAGCTTCCTCTCGTTAAGCCTTACCTGCGATCAGTACAAAACCACAACAACAAGTCTGTCAATGAAGCACTTAACAACCTCTTCATCTCAGAGGAAGACTATCAGGTACAAACAACAGCATTTTTCTGAAAAACATTGATTGAACCGTTATAGTAGCTTATAGCAGTAGCTCTTGTCCACCACCTCATCTGCTGTTGATCTGTCCCATCCACAGGCACTCAGGACATCTATAGATGCATACGATAACTTCGACAACATCTCGCTGGCCCAGCGTCTGGAGAAGCACGAGCTGATTGAGTTCAGGAGAATCGCTGCTTACCTCTTCAAAGGCAACAACAGATGGAAGCAGAGCGTGGAGCTATGCAAGAAAGATAAGCTCTACAAGGTGAGGTGGACGACAGGGTTTTTATCTCAGTCAAGCTCTTTGTAAATGTGCAGCTGATCTGATTCGTAACAGCTGCGCATGTTCTTCTACCCAGGATGCCATGCAGTATGCATCTGAGTCAAAGGACATAGAGCTGGCCGAGGAGCTGCTGCAGTGGTTCCTTCAGGAGGATAAGAAGGAGTGTTTCGCTGCCTGCCTCTTTACCTGCTACGACCTGCTCAGGCCTGATGTGGTGCTGGAGACGGCATGGAGGCACAACATCATGGACTTTGCCATGCCTTATTTCATCCAGGTGATGAGGGAATACCTCAGCAAGGTAAGGACAGGCTTCAACTCTAAAATGGGGTATAAATGTGTGGAGGACTACAAGTGGCACTTAAAACTAAAATTTGACTAACATTTTAAACATAAATCATTTTAATTTTTCATTTTAAAAAAAGTGATTTATTAACATTTGCCTGCAGTAAATTATATTCATATAATTATTAAATAATTCTAATTATTAGTATAATACACTGATAATTGATGTCTTTATATCTTAAAGGGTTAGTTCACCCAAAAATGAAAAAAAAACATGAATAATTTTAATCTTAAACACAAATGAAACATATGTCACTTTGAAATGTAATTTTATTAACATTTATATTAGATTAGTTTTATTAAATAATTATTAGTATAACATAAAATGAACACACAAATTATCAATATATTAATTTAAAAATAAAAATGAATACATTTGACTATTTAAACATGAATTAAACATTTTTAAATATTTGTCACTGAAATGTGATTTTTATTAACATTTATATTAGTATAATTTTTAATAAATAATTATTAGTATAACAGAATGAACACAAATTAATATATTAATTTAAAAAAAAAGAATAAATTCGACTTTAAACATGAATTTAAATATCTATTTGTCACTTTGAAATGTGATTTTATTAATTTATATACTTTAAATTCTATTACTATAATTTAGTATAACAAAATGAAGACATCAATTATCAATATATTTAAAAATAAAAATGTGAATAAATTTGACTAACATTTTAAATCTATTTGTCAGTTTGAAAAGATTAACATTTACATATAGTACATTTATTAGTATAACTATTATTAAATATATTAGTAAATTATATTTGTTTTTACATTATTTTTCAATGACTGTATTAATTAGTTTTATTATTGATTCAAATAAATTTTCATTTTTAAAAGTTATTCCTAGTCCTCAACAGAAGTTAACACACAGACTGAGAACTTATTTCTCTCTTGTTTTTAGGTGGACAAGCTGGAGACCTCCGAGTCTTTGAGGAAAGAGGAGGAGCAGGCGACGGAAACTCAACCCATTGTTTATGGTAAAACAATGAAAGCGCATTGCAATGGAAACTGACTATTTATATATATATATTTTTTTTAAAATGCATTTTAACGAGTTTTCCCACTCCTCAGGCACACCTCAGCTCATGCTGACAGCAGGCCCCAGTGTGGCCGTTCCCCCGCAACAGGCTTACGGCTACGGGTACACAGCAGCGCCTGGCTACCCCCAGGCTCCTCAGGCCCAGCCGGGTTTCGGTTACGGCATGTAAGGACCACCCCGTCTCCCGCTCACCCCTCTTCCTGCTGCCGCTTGGTTCGGTCCAGCCTCCCCATGGATCTCTCTCCCTCAGTCCGACTCGATTACTTTGTGCTCACAATGGGGGATTTGAGCAAATGTTATTCTTTTACTTTACCTTTTTTAAAATGATTGTTTTTGTTTATCATGTTTTCTTTATACCATCATGAAGGACTTTATTTCTATATTGTCAAAGATCTCATCGAGAATTATTTTTTTTCACATTCCAAATATCTACTAGATTTAATTTCCTTTCAATTTTATCTGTCAGTTTAAAGGGGAATGGTGTATACAATGAGGAGACTTGTGGGAGGAAGCAAGTCAATTTAATTAAAATAAGACAGAAAATCTGATTTGCACTCCGTGGTCAGAGAAAAACAACTAATGTATCATTTTGATGTGTGTGAGCAGCTTGTTCGGTCTGTCTGCATTTAACTATTGTATATTCCAGGAAAGAAAATAAAATCGAGGAAAATGTGCGACTACAGCCTCCACAAACAAACACTACTCAACACCAGTAATTCAGTGCGGGTGTGTAGCGCTCAAGAGATATATATATATATAAAAAAAGGTTATTTTAAATGAGTAAAGAAATGTTCGTACAGCAAACCTTTTCCCTGACCTATGCAGGTTCTCCAGTACCTTTTTTTTTGTTTTCCATAATGAAAAACAAACTTTTGTTGTGCAGTAACCCGTGCTCATTGTGTGGGACCATCCATTTGAGGAGGGATAATGATTAAAATATATATAAATATATGCCTCTCTCCACACCTGTGTGTATTTTACTAACCTTACCTCTCTGTGCTGCAGCGTGTGTGTGTGCGTATGTGTGTATGCTATTGTTGTGATGTTTAGGTCACTGTACGGCACCGAAGTGAGACTAGAAAGCCAGTTTATCCTGCCAGTTATTCCGAAACTCAGTTTACCCTTTATTTGTAAAGAAGAGAAATCACAAATGGTAATTTGGTTTAAGAAAGATTTAAACTATGTGACCTGTACTCAGTTTTCACTGAGTTGAGATTAATCATACATATACACGTATATTGTAGTGATCTGATTGTGCACAAAGAGAATGAGATTTCCCCCCCACAGACTACCATATAAATAAAGGCTTCTTGTTTGTCAAGAAAAATCTGGTCTAACCACAGTTTCATGTGCCATGTATTCTTTTTGTAATTCCTCCCTCTTCATACTCACTGGACGGTTTCGTTCAGATATGCATAACATAAATGAAGATTTAAAGTGAGAATTTGTGGCTCAATCACACATGTAAATAAAAATGTTAACACTCAAGTCTGATTTAATAAACATAAATCCAGTTAAATGCTCACAGGTCATATTAGCATTGTTGTGCAATTAAAAAAAGAACAGCAGGAAATTTTTCAAAGTTTAACCAACAAAAGTCCTCAATTCCATTGGGTATGAGGGGGGTGATTCTAATATGATTAAAAAAAGAGATTCCCAAATAACTAATTTTATGTACATAAACTTATGATAAAACAAATGTACTCATATGTTGGTGGAATGGGTGAACTGTTTACTTAAAATAAATGGTTAAACCTATAAATCGGTGTCATTTTAACCCTTTTGATTCAAGTTCTCCACTCAATATGATCGTATAAAAACTATAACGTCAAAAGAATTCTGCCCCAGTTTTGTCCCATCTTATTTTAATAGTGTTATTCAGTAGAGTTTTAAGTGTCCTGTCACTTTGTCAACAAGATCAGCTGGTCCAGGTCCCACGCCAAGAACCGTCCGAGACCCTGGTGCAATTTGGGTTCTTCCAGCGTCTTGGATTAAGCTGACCGGAAGTCCGACCTCTTTGGCGTGGGTCAGCAGCTCCAGCAGACAGTCCTCGTCTGGAGCCTTGACCACCACTTTGGGCTGGCCGCAGTATTCCCACTGTTTCAGGAGCTCTGGGTTTCTGCGCTGGACCTGCTTGTAGGCCGACACCGCAGCATGAGAGCACTGCGCCGCAGCTTTACCTTTGCCCATCTTCAGATCAGTTCGGACAACCAGGATCATTTTGAACTCTCCGCTCTCTCCCATCACACTGGCCTCGCTGCCAGCACTGGCGCTGTTTCCTAAAGCCGCCATCATGCTGCGGGACGATCTGCCAAAACGTCCACTGAGGTGCCATCCGAGGCAGAGCCCACACCCCACACCTGCCAGTATACCCAGAGCGACAGGCCCATACAGAGAATCCATCATACCTGATGAAATACAAAGTGAATGGCAGTGTTGGGTAAGTTACTCTAAAAAAAAAAAATTTGTAATTAGATTACTGTACCAATTACTCTCTCTTAAAAGCACTGTGTTACTTATTAATTACTTGTCTAAATTCCATATCAACCTTGACCAGTTGAACAATACAAGGATAGACACGGAAGTGCTCTTTTAATTCTTTCAAATAAATAATATAAAATTGCATTAATAATTCTTGAACTGACCAAAATATTTAAGGGGAGAAGGTTACATTAAAAACATACATTCACTATTATATATATTTATATAGAATTGTTCTAAAGTCTATACAGTATTTAATGCAATTACATCAGAAGTAACTGTAATTCATTACTTTAGTCTTTCAAGGAAAAAGTAATTAATTACACCCAACACTGGTGATTAGTGATGGAACATCAATGCAGTTCTCTACCCTTACACAACATTACCATGGTAACCACAGTACAAAGGTTAATTTTACTACAATAAAACTTATCTACCATACAAAATGACATTAAATGACAGAAAGATTCTGATAACATTGTATGGAGGAAAACACATTCATTTATTATGTCTTTATATTAGTAAAAATAACAGTTATAAACATTAACTATACTAATAGTCACATCTGATGTAATAAGAAGCCAGTTTGCAATAAATCTAGTGTTTAAATCAGAATTGATCATATTAGCATTGAGGTGCAATTGAAAAGAGCATATGAAATGAAACTATATGACAGAAAGATTCTGAAAATAGTGTATGGAGGAAATGAAATATTCATTTTTTGTTACTATGGTAACCATGGTAATTTTGGTAAGAATATGTTATAACGCGCACTAAGTCAAATGAGCATTAATATTCGTGTTACTATATTCTATAAAACGAATCACTTCGTGCACATATGAATGTCTCTAATGCCATTGCATGTTCATGGCAACTGCTGACAATCTGGCCGGCTAGAACAATCTAGTTAAAACGTGTTCATTTAAACGACCCTCTGAATTAAACTAACCATTGCTGATGAGACTATTTAGAATAAATGTATTTAAGACTATTTGAAATCGGACTCACCAGCAATCAAAATGATTCAGCAACCTGAAGTTTCCTGCAAACTCCACGAGCCGCTTCTTTCAACCCGACGCGGGTTGATGACGTCACGAGTTTAAAGAAACCGCGGAAAACCGATAAATATGGAGCAAAATTTGCGTCAGGATTTTATAATGAGTATTTTATCCGTATTCACGACTATTGTAAATCGGGCACCTTCATTTCTCACCTCTTTTTTAGGCTCTTGATTTTTTTTTCTGGATTGTAGAAAGGAAGCAGGCTATAGTCCATCATTTCACTAGGCTAAATGTGTTTTTGTCTTGTTTGCCTCTTTATGCCTATGACATTTGACATTGTAAGTGTGATTATGTTACAAAATCTAGTAACCTACCTGCTGATACAGATTTTTTGAGAATTATGGGTTACTTAAGGCACACCGTGATTTTGCCAAGTAGCCTAAGACATGTTCCTGGATCAACATATTTAGTTGATCCTGGAACATTCCAGTCTGAAAATTTAGTCTTAACCCTATTCCTACCCCTAAACCTAATCCTACCCATAACTTATCCCTAAAATCAGAGGGGAAAAAGGGGTGAATAACATGACATAGAAACACCTAACCCTGGTTGCAAGCCTAAACTTGACATAAAGGGTAAACTTGTCTCTCAAATCTGATGGTTGATTGAAATATTATTCCAGGATCAATAAAGATGTTGATCCAGGAACATGTCTTACTTGGCAAAATTGTGGTGACCCAGCTATATAGTCCATTTAAAGGCAGGTGCATGCAGTAACAGCTGCCTATCTGCTCCCACAATTAGGGCCCAATCTCATATCCGGGTACTTTTAATTCTTTACTCTTTTAAACCCCCAGAGGCCCAGCCTAATTTAAGATAGTGTAAATAGGCTTTGAAACCAGACACTGTTTTTTGGCCTGGTCTCTCATGGTTTTCACCCTTAGTGTACCCTTGGGAGAGCAGGTGTGCTCAGGATTGTGTAAGACTCACACTACTGACAAAATGTTCTTGATTTTGACATTCAAGATTGTCTTACCTGCTGGCTCTTTTGTTGTTGTTTATCTAGGTTGCGGTTCATCTGCTGATTTGACACCAACAGTGAAGGTTATCCATCTTCAGTGAAGGCGTTATGTGAAATCGGTAATTGTAAAGAATCCAAAAACGAATACAATTACAAATGCACATTACTTAATGTTAGGCATGCATTTCAGCTGAGAATTTGCAGGATGGGTCTGTTTTTTTCTGATGTCTTTGTGTTGCTGCACAGTGAAATTTGAGAATCGAGAACAAGTACTGAATGTTTTTTGACAAACAAAAGAAAGAGATGTGAAAAGATCTGGTCCAAGATAAAGCCTGCATCAAACGTTTTCACAGCAACGTGCAGTACCTTCTGCAGTGATGGCACTGCTAAAAAAACTTTTTGTTTGCGTGTTGTCAAAACCCTGCAGCACTTGGGGTTATTTTCGGTGCGTTTGTGGTGGGCCTCAGGGTTTTTTGTGTGGTTGGTAACTGGAATGAGAGTCTTTCTTTATATAGACTGTCATGCCACTGGCCTATTTAGTGCATGTGAGATCACACTAGGGTATCGTTAAGCGCACAAATACTCATCCTTCCTGTGAGTTTGTCACATGCAATCTTTTACTCTTATAGTCACCATGAAATCAAAATTCTATTCTTACTTTTTTATGGAATATTACAGTATTTATTATATATGATTTATTCATGCATGAGTGCTTTTTTTTTTTTTTTTTTTAATAATAATCTCAGTTCAAAATAACTTAACCTTCCTCTTGCAATGACATCTCTTCTGTTCTCTGATGACGTGTTTACTGGTGCAAGGGCGGGACAACCTGTCACTCACATGAGATCACAGCAAACCACAACCATCCAATGATTTAATCAGTACCCAAAAAGAAAAATCCCACCCTACATGTTTTCTTGTTTGAGAAGCCGTTTTACTCAGATATACATCTTAATAGCGAAGAAATGACTATTGCAACTTTCATGTCGACTTTAAAGGGATAGTTCACTCAAAAATTAAACTTCTGTCATTTACTCACCCCTTTTATCATTTCAAATGACCTTTTCTTCTGTAGAAAGTTTAGCACAATCTCTGGGATGGTCACCATCTAGTTTCATTGTATGGAAAAGTGTAGTGTGACCATGTTAAATATCTCCTTTTGTGTTCCACTGAAGAAAGTAAGTCATACAGATTTTGAATGACATGACAGTGAGTAAATGATGGCAGACTATTCATTTTTAGGTGAACTGTCATTTTAATGATAATGATGGGATGTTTAGGTTCCAAATTTAAAAAAATCTGAAAAAGAACAGGCAGATTTGTTGGTTTTAGCCTTGGCATTCATGATGATTCTGGCAGTGCAGATGGTTGTGTCACTGGGTCATGCACAGGTCTGATTGGGTTACAGTAATTTGCAAAACACTGCAAAGAACTGCAGCCGCCAGAATGATCAGAGAAAGAGAAGAGAGAGAACAGACAAGAATGTGAATGCAGCCACTTACCCTTTCCGTCTTACTCTGTGTGGGCCTAAAAGACATTTTAAACATTGTGATTTTCTGTCCCTCAGGTGCCTGAATCTCTATAATGAGATGGCTGAAAATGGGACAGAGTTAAAGTTTCCTTGAAGAACAGTGGGACTGTGGGACCAGCAAAATCAGAGCTCTGGAAATACAGGTCAGCCTTGCAGGCTTCCTTCTAATGTACTAATTGACCTTACTATAACAGAAATGTGCACACTTAATGTTGTACTTTTGGCAATTGAAAATTCAGATGTAAATCCATTATATTGTTGCATCCTGCAAATTCACAAGCAGTATTTTATAAGGAGTTATATTGTCTTTATTGTCACTTTTGAACAGTAGTGTGTATATATACAACTTTTGTATGTGCATATAAATGTACATGTTAAGCAGTAGAAGCAAATGGATAAGAAGAGGTTCTGTGGATGAGGCCAGTCCTCCTGCTGCAGTACTTCCTGCTACAGACACTCATGTTGAAGTTGATCAAAAGGTCAAATTCCAAAAATGAAATCTAAATGCTTGACTCTTTATGCCTCAAAAAGATTTAAGAATCACCATTAACAGTTTCATTTACATCTTAAAGCCTCATCTTAATCCAATAAAAACACTTGCAGCGGTTCTCGCAAATTAAGAATGACGTTCTAACTGTAAGTCGGAGGGAGTCTTTGCCAAGATGGTCTGGGTTTATTAAAACCCCCTGAGATTATTTTAATAGATTTTGTTTCAGTTCTGCAGAAGAGGCTTGAAAAAGCTTAGGTGAGTAAGGCTGTTCTTGCGAAACAGCCTCGGGTATGTAATACCAGTAGTTAAACACTTAGAACTAGGGGCCTCTGAGCGGTTTCCTCCCACACAGCTGAATGTGATAGAGTGTGTGCTCTACGTGCGCTTCAAGAGCACATACTGTTCAAGAAGGCCACTTTAATGTTTACATAGTGTGATGCACATGACAAATCTGTAAATATTGCATTGTATTTAGTTTTTGTATTAGATAATACAGAAACTCGCTTCTTTCAGCCTGCCATCTTCATACTGACTGACTACTTTTCGTTCAGGGGCTGATAATGTGCAGCTTTAATTGTGCTTTAACTGGCACGTTTACGTGGAAAAACACAACTTTCATGCGAAAAACTCAAGTCGCCTCTCAGCATGTGTGGGAGCGTTTAATCAGGCGAAATGCTCTGACTCGTACGACTGACGTGGAAATGATTCTAATATGACTAAGTCTGACATTCCCGGACCAGACTTTGGCTTTTCCAATACGGCGGCTCACAGTTGACGCAAATGACTGCAGCAAAATAGGCCAACGGATGCTCCACTCCCCTGAGCATGTTCCCATTTGTTCACAGCTCATTTTTAATATGAAAAGTAAAGGGATAGTTCTACAGTGAAGTAGTAGCATTGTTGCTTTAAGAAGCTTTTTCTACCTGATCAGACTTTTAAAATGACTTTTAGAGTTAATTATGCACATTTTTAGGTGTCCAGACAATATATATGTTTACAATTTACTTTGACTGCTAATTGTTGAATTTTAAATGTTTTCTACCACTTTTTCTTGTAAGAGACAGTAGAGAGTTGAAATGGAATTACTGAGAAGAGATAGAGGGTTGGACTCAAACTGCTGTTTTCCATTTGAGCACCTTTGCTTAATGTGTTGTTGCTTACTGCTAGGCCACAGCTCCGACCTGGACTGTCTTTTAAAGACTTTAGATGTCAGTCTAGGTTACTTTGCTGCATTGTGCTATTGCACATTTCCAAATCGGCTGTTTATTTGTGTACATTTTTGTATGGCCAAATGTGCACCATCGTTGCGGCCTTGTTTCCTCCTCTTTACTGCCGTCTCTCTTCAGGCAGCACATCAGAAGGTGAAGCTGAGCCTACTGTTATGTAACAATTATGAAATCTTTCTATCTATTTTTAGACTTCAATAGTGTCAAGTCTTTTAGAAACGATGATGAGCTGGTGTTGATCTTGGATCACGTTGTGCATTGATTTGATTGCATTAAAACCCTAATTTATGATGCTGTTATTTTAAAAATATATTTATTTATTTATTTAGTTTTTGAGTGGTTGCGTAATGCCCTCTCTAGCTCAGCACAAAAGCATGCCTTGACATCTCCATCTCTTCCACATAACAAACTCTAATTATTGTTAAACCTGACACCAGTGATTTATGAAGGATGACTTTGCAGATTTTATATCAGACTTGTATAAACAGTTTCTACCTGCATCTTGCAAAACGTTGCATATAAAAACCCCCTATTCATTCAAATCCTTAAAGGGATAGTTCACCCAAAATTTAAAATTCTGGCATCATTTACTCACCCTGATGTTGTTCCAAACCTGTATGACTTCCTTTCTTCTGTTGAACACAAAAGATGGTATTCTGTTTCAACTGTTTTGTCTATATAATGAAAGTCAGTGGGGTCCAAAAATAACACACAGACTCCACTGAAACATTGTTTTTGTGTTCCACAGAAGAAAGTCATACAGGTTTGAAAGAGCGATTACAATTTACATTTTTGGTTTGTACTATCCCTTTAAATACAAATTCAGCAGTGCCAGTGGTCAAACAAACACCTTAACCAAGCTGTGACCTTAAATTTAAACCAAATCCTCACCAAAATCCTACTGTGAATGCTGTGTTTAATCTCTTATATTTATAATAGCCATAAAAGCAAAGCAGCATGCTGTGTAATGGCTTTGAAAGGTCTACAAAGGTCTACACTTACAACTTAATGTCGTATGAAGTGCAGAATGATACCTTTTACGGTTTTACTTTCCTGGAATTCCAGTGATGCAGATTTCTAGCCCTTTTCCAGAAACTCTTCAGTGCTTCCATAATAATATAAACCCACAAATTTCGCTAGGTCTGCAAAACAACATGCCCCCTTCACCAGCAGGAGATGGAGAAACCCAGAGGAACATTTTACAGCTCAGATCATGCTCTTTCTTAGCCAATTAATGAATTCATGTCAGATGTTTCTCCTAAAATTCCTCAGGAGCAATAAAAATAGACACAAATTATACAAAACTGTTAATGTGCACCAAGAGAGTACAACTATAAAATGAATTTGAATGACGTAGTTTAGATCATGTGATCTCGGAAGAATATATTTGGTGTCGTGGCAAATCTGAGCACAGTTTGAGACATTATTCTCTTCTGAATCTCCAGAAACAAATATAAGAAGCAAAATGAAAATCATTTAATCATGTCGTTCCAAAACTATATGATTTTTTGAGGAATATGGGTCTATGTTGTTTGGTTCCCAATGCTCTTCGAAATGCATTATATTTCATATCACTTTTATTTTTGGTTGAACCATCCCTATATGCAATTTGCAATGTATTTTGTCTTTAAAAGAATTCTCATTTTTGTTTTCATGTGGGAAGTGATGAAGAAAAATCTGAGGGAAAGAGAAACAGAAATAGATGAAATGGAAAGAATAGGGAATCTGTGAGCGAGAGAATGAGACAGTGAGCGAGTTGGTGAATGAGAGCGAGGGAGGGAGAGATAGGCAGAAGGAACTTGCTGCCCCTGGTTGGTGTTGTGTAAGACTTGGCTGGCTGTAGCAGAATAACACTCTTATTCTCTCAGTGCTTTGAACTCTGGTACCCTACAGCTCCGACCACCCCTCTCTGCAACAGCAAGAACTCACACTGAGGTGCCCCTCTCTCTCTCTCTCTCTCTCTCTCTCTACCTCTCTCACTCTCTACATCTCTCTCTCTCTCTCTATCTATTTCCCTCTCCCCTTTCCTGCTGTGTCGCACTTCTCTTTCTCTTCCCATAAGTCGTATACCTCTCTGCTCCCTTCTCATTTGTCTTTCACTTTCTCTCACATGTAGTTGCCTGCTTCAGATGTGTCGGTGTACCTTACGCATATGATGAAAGTTTCCGAGGTTTTCTGTCCTGCTGGACTGGCGTGCACAGCTTCTTCATCTGGTAAGAACCACCTGCATGATGTGTAAGCTATGCCATGCAAATGTATTTTATTATAGTTTTTATGGGGATGGTTTCATGCTGCATGCATGTATTTCAGGTTGCATCTTCCTAAAGGCTTGTGCAATAATGTTATTCTGGTGAGAGTGGTTGTGTAACCCACACATCGCTTCCTTGTTGCATATGCGCCTGTAAACAATGTATGTTGTTGGGGCTGAAAGTGAATCCACGTGCGTGTGATGCTTTCACAGCAGTGTTTGGGGTCTGTACGTGTGTGTCTGTGTTGATTCGAATCGATAACGGGTGTTTGGTTCCGTGCTGTGTGTGTGTGTGTGTGTGTGAATGTGTGTGTGTCAGAACGGCACATCGTATTTGGGATCGGTTGTCATTTCACGAGGCTTTTGGAATGAACGAACCCGTTGACCCGCGGTTTCGCTGAGGACACGCCCCTCTCTTACGCACGCACGTACGTCTCTGTCTTGTCGTTGTTCTCTCTCTCTCTCTCTCTCTCTCTGCACCTTGTGTCTTGCTCCATCGCTGATTTTTATCCTCTGTCGCAAAAATGTTTACGTTAAGCTTCTGTTTTGACATACAGGTGTTGGCACGGCCACAGACAGATGCTTCAAACATCTGGTAGGTTTTAGGGAGGGCTGACTAACTGTGAATATCCCTCTGCGTCACACGCGCTACGCAGTTGCTATGTTTCAGTTGGCACCATCTCTGGATTCAAGTGCTGAAAGAATGTACTAGAAACTTCCTCTGGAAAGAGAACTTTCCTGCCCTAAATGTAATCTGAGAAGGTTTAGTGACTTGTTTTTTACGGTTTGGCATGTTGTTAGATTTCTCCTGTTATCTTGCTAGAACAGCAGCGACATCGTGTGGTTGGTTATGTAACAGACGAACCCAGTGACCCTCGGATTCATTGAGGTTTACTAGGAACTGATAAATTAAGATAGTCATGCATAGACTTTAATTAAAACACACTCTCTCTCTCTCTCTCTCTCTCTCACACACACACACACACACACACACACACACACACACACACACACACACATATAATATATATATATATATATATATATATAGATAGATAGATAGATAGATAGATAGATAGATAGATAGATAGATTAAAGAGAGAGAGAGAAGCCTATATTATTATTACACACACAGATTTTGCTTTACTAGGAACTGATAAATTAAGCTAGTCATGCACAGACACAGACTAAGCTCTCTCTCTCTCTCTCTCTCTCTCTCTCTCTCTATATATATATATATATATATATATATATATATATATATATATATATATATATATATATATATATATATATATATATAGATAGATAGATAGATAGATAGATAGATAGATATATAGATATAGATATAGATAGATATAGATATTGCACACACACATTTAGGGTATTTGGTTATTTGTTGTTGTGGTCCGATATTTGAGATTTATTGGCTGCTATTGTTTCTGCTTATTTTAAGATTAGTATTGCTATAATCTAGCACTAATTTAAAAAGATAATGGTGGATTATATCAACTATTTAATGAATGGGTTGTTACTCCATCTCAAGGACTATTTATCCAGATGCATTTATTGTTATAAGCAGTATTTTTTTCCAATTCAGAAAATGTCTTTTATTTTTTCAAAATAGATTTTTTTTAAATTAATTTAGCACACAAACAGTTTATTTTTTAGTTGCTGGTTATGAATTTATTACATATTAAAGCTGAAAATAAACAGATTTAGATTTTAAGATTTAGAAAATATTAAAATAGACATACGGACCTTCATTCTGTTTTGTTTTCCTTCAACTCTACATAATGTCCAGAAGATGGCGCCATAGGCCAGTGTGAGTTGTTGGCCCTGCTGTTACTAAAGACTCCAGATGTTATCTGAGACCGACATGATTTTGCTCCACATTGTGTTTAAGAAATGAATAGACCTTGTTACCTGTTGTGTGCTGAAACTACAAAAGCAGACTTGTTTAGATTTTCAAAATGGATTTCTCTTATCTAGAGAAATAATTCTTGCTTTTAACCTGTGAAGGTGTTGTCTGACCTGCATTCAGCAGTCATGTTTTCCTGTTGATCTTTTGTGACGCAGAGCAAATGTACTTTGTTGGATAACGTAATGGCACGTCTCCAGTCATATGATACGCACTGTGTGATATGTCATTTATCGCTATATTTTTCTGTGAACAGAATTGAATACTAGTAGTTCATTTTTGAGCTTGAACACATACATTTCTGGAAGTAAAAATACAGTTTTAGTGCAGGTTTATCTGGGTGAATCTTATGAAACCTGTCAAAAATATCTGGGTCATCTAGATTACACTTTGCATAAAGAAAAAAAAAATTGAATCGGTTATTTTCATGACAGTTAAACTCCTTTGATGCATACATTGCAAATTCATTATCATTATAATTTACATTTTAATTTGACAGTGCGTTTTGTGATCACTTTGAACTTTAGTATCTTTATTTTTTTGTGCAATGAATATTTTCATTTTTTAACAAAAAAAAATGTTCGAGATCTGCTGTAATTTACAAAAAAAATTATAATGATATTATTTGATTTGTAAAGTACAATTGTAAACAATCATGGTGACATCACCTGATATTATTACTGTTTTTTAAAAAAAGTTTTGGACAGGGCTTTCATTTCTCTTTCTTTATGCAAACTATAAAGACTTATTTAGTCTGTTTTCTAAGGTAAATATATAACCTGAACATTTCCCTATTCATCATCATTTAGTGGTGTTTAATACATTTACTTTCACAACCAAATTTGTATTAATCAATTTTCCGAGAATCAATGACTGTTTTATCCACCGAGTTTTGATCAAGTGATTAAGGACACACATTTAGTTCTCGCTGTTGTCCGGCAGAGGGTGAAGGGTATAATTATTTAAAGAGGACCTGATGTCAATTCAATCCCACTCTTGTGAAGTCACCCTTTCCTACTGGAGCTGTTAGTCCATCAGAAATATGGAAAGGATACATAAAACTGCGATGAAAATGTTCAATATAAATTTATGGAGTTGTAAGTTTTTACTGGCCTCTAATGAATGACAGGTGACCCATATCGCCAGCTCATTCAAAGCTGAAAAAGGCCGTTACTCACTGAACGAGCACCGTGATAAAGGTCTTTATGAAGTTCTCGTGATTTGTTTCTAATGGCTGTTTTGTCTAGTATCTCAGAGACTCATGTGAGTCACAGTTCGACCCCAACATCTCCCTTTGTGTCTCTCAGTGGGAGGCAGGACCACGTGTACTCTACCCCCTCGCAGGAAAGTCACTTGTTATAACTTCAACCAGCGGGCACTTTTATGGACCTCAGAACTGGACTGTGATGTAAATCGCATGTCCACGGTGTGTGTTATATATATAAGTATAGGCTATAATATGTATAGTTATCGTATACCGTAGTGTTTACGTGACACTCTTGTACTTTATGAAATACCATGTCCAAAAAACATGGTATTATCATGGTACCATGTTCAAAAAACACCCGTAGTAGTGATTTTCGTGAATATATTGCTGTCAGTAATTGCTGTTGTCATTGCACTTTTATGGCCAGTTTGGAAATTACCAACAAATCAACAAATTTGAGCATAAAAACATGATGGCATTGTATTTCAGCATTTACACATGAATGAAAGTCGTCATTTAGGCAATCCCTCTTAAAAGAGAGAGCGATGGAGTGTGTGTGTGTGTGTGTGTGTGTGTGTGTGTGTGTGTGTGCAGTTTTCCTCCAGCTATTTACATAGTGTGTTTCCTACAATGTCATTTTGTCATAATCAGCTTTGAAACACGTTTGTGTAGGATGTGAAGGAAAGGGCTAATAGTCCATTTGAAATAAAGCACCTGGCATCCATCAATAAAGAAAGTACACCGCATTTCTCTATATAAAGTTTTACACTGATTATAGAACGTGATAAATGTGTTTAAGTGTTCGCAAATTAAAAAGACCATTAAATAAAATTGCAATTGGTTCCCTGAAGCTGTAACGATATAAATGTCAGGGTTGGGTCAGTGTACAGTGATATTATATTTCATATCATGTTCCAATAGATTTTGTGTTTCGCTGTTTATTAACAAACTTTCAATTGCACTTAGTCAAAAAACAAATAACATGTTATTACTTTTTGCACTTAATATATTTATACACAAGTTAGTGTTATAAAGAGTGAAAAGATTTTTTTTTTTCTAGTCTGTCATGTTTTGACGTTGTAAAAAAAAAAGCTTCAAGAGACTGTTTCAGTGTTTAATGTTTGGTGCTTTATTGCTCCACTGTCTCAAACTTAAATCTGTAAAATTGTAATATAATTAAAATATAAATAACATTATTAATATACATTTGGACAAAAATGCCCAAGTTGGTTAAAATATTTTACAGAACAATTAGCTATTTGTGTTTAAACAGTTAGTCTAAACGTTCATTAACTTGCACGAGCACGCACTTTTCTCTTGCTAAATGTGGCTGTGCCATAAAAGAATTTTAATTCGTTTCAAATGACTAGACACATTTCAACCAAACTCTAAACCTTACATAAAACATTTAGAATTTTTAAAAGTAAGAAAAAATTATATACTTGTTTAATGTCAGATTTTAATTATTTATTTTAATTGTTTTCATTTTGAGGTTATCCCCAAACTTTGCTAACTTCTGAGCATATTTTGTCTATATATTTGTCTAGGCTGGACACACACACACACACACACACACACACACACACACACACACACACACACACACACACACACACACACACACACACACACACACACACACACACAGAGGTTTGTTTTGCTATCAAAGTGAGGACATTTCATAGGAGTAATGGTTGTTATACTGTACAAACTGTACATTCTATCCCCCTACACTAACCCTACTCCTAAACCTAACCATCACAGAAAACTTTTGCCATTTTTACGTTTTCAAAAAAACATCATTTAGTATGTTTATTAATCCATTTCCCCCATGGGGACTGCTGGCTGGTCCCCACAATGTTGGTGATTTCAGGTTTTACTATCCTTGTGGGGACCATATACACATTATATTACAGAATGTAATATAAACCTGTACACACACACACACACACACACACACACACACACACATGCACACTGAAGTTTGTTTCACTATATCAGTGAAGACATTGCACAGACTTCCAGTGAATTTATATCAGGTTAATGATATTTTCTATCTCTTAACCCAACTAAACCTACCCATCACATAAACGTGCAAAACACTAGATTTAAATAAAAACATGTTTTGGCCAAATTATAAGTCTTTTTAACAAGTGAGCAGGAGTAAAATGTCCTCACTAGTCGGTTGTCATGATGTTTCACTGTAGAGGTGAGGACATTTGGCTCTCGCAAGTATAGCCAAACCTGTACACACACACACACACACACAAGTATAAAATTACACATACTTCCAGATTCTGAAGCCCGCACTGTTTTGAGAAATTCTTTTTTGTGTCTGACATGAACTTTACTTAATTATACCAAATCCACTTGCAGTCCTAAACATAAACACGATTGCCCAGGTGCACAGAAACACACACTCGGATACCTCACCCCTCCCTGTCCTCTCAATCGCCTCACAATGGCATTGTAATCGAGCGCGTCATTCGTGATTGTGGGCGGGTTTGAGCTCTGAGTCAGATCTGTACCTGCTTAGGGCCGTGAAACCGCATTTGAGACACACGAAAGGAAAAGGCCAATTTATACGGGTGATGTGACAGGTGTAAATGTGTACAGACGTGCCTGTTTATGTGTTAAAGGTGAAGCGGTACTGATGTTCGGCACAAGGTCTTAAGATCCCAATATCTTTTTCTCTCAAATTTAATAGTTTTTTTTTTCTTTTTTTTTCTATTTGTGCTAAAATGTAGACAAAAGCTCCTTTTTATATCTGAAGAATCTTGTTTATGGGATGAATGAAAGAGACGTTTTCATTGAGTCTTTTTCTCATTCACCAGAAGGGCGATGACGTGACACTCATCCCACGTCTGACTTACTGCTGATAAAACAAAAGGGACACTTGTAAATAGCCTCTGTGTTTGTGCTTGTGCATGTTTGAGTATGTTGAACTGTTCTACAAGATTGTAGGTTTCTAGTAGGTGTTCTTTTTCTGCTGTTGTATGCAAATTAATTAGGTGCTTACTTATTTATTACATGTATTAGAGCTTATTTGGTCATAATGCTTTGCAGTATATTTATTTTCAATCTTGCAAATGTTAATTAATATCTTTTACATTACATAAATATCACATTATATTACCACAGCTAAAAAATTTCTCTTTTTTGTGTTTTCCACTTAGCCTATGAGCTTAGCGTAGCGCTAACATTATAGGAAAAGCTCTTTTGATTATCTAGCGCAAGATAACATACAACATTTTTGATTGATAAAGGGGGATAGGATGTGCAAGCGGATGTTTTGCGTGACACTAAACATCGCCAACTCTCACTGGAATTGAATGATGTTCGATTGCTGCAAATAGCTTTCCTTTTTTTTTTTTTTTTTTATTAAGTAAGGGTTTAGTAAGAAAAATGCTAGAATCCTCTGAATACCATCTGAATCATAGATTATAGGCTGATCTTGTTTACATCCTGTAGCCCTGTAAAAGATTATTCAGTAACACTTTATATTAAGGTTTCGTTTGTGAACATTAGTTAACTAAATGAGTTAACATGAACTAACAATGAACAATTTCTACAGCCTTTTTTAATCTTGTTCATTTCAACACATAGTTGTTTCTGTTAAAATAAGTTATATGCACACGAACAAACAAAAATTATTGTATTTCTGTTAACTAGTTTTAACCAATATTAATAAATGCTTAAAAAAATATATATTGTTCATTGTTTATGTTAGATAATGCAGTAATGCTTTACAATAAGGTTTCATTAGTTAATAACTAGAATGAACAATACTTCTACAGCATTTATTAATCTTAGTTAATGTTAATTTCATCTTTTAATACATTATTAAAATCAAAAGTTGCATTTTGTTAATGTTAGTTAATTCACTGTGAACTAACATGAACAAAGAACGGCTGTATTTTGATAACTGCTCATTGTTAGTTCATGTTCGTTAATACATTAACTAATGTATACAAATTACCTTATTGTAAATTGCCTTCACTTTTCAGTTGCAGTTCTTTGTCCATTTCTAAAGCCAACTGCAGACCATTGTCTCAAAATATTTGTAAGAACATACTCCAGTTGCTAGAGAATCTGTTTCTTTGCTGTTCTGAATAGGAGAGTTGGCAGTTCTGTTCATGATGAGGCCAATAAATTATGAATTACAAAGGCGTTGGTGTTTGTGCCGCTTGATGTCTCTCTGAAGCAGGACACTCCCTTCCCTCCCGACAGATCAAAACAAATTAGGGCATAAATGGCTGGACTTTTAATTGTCTTGAAATCGTGTGATGCATGAAAGACCATATGTGAATGTAACCAGTCAATCAATGCACATTGTGTCTGTTTAAATGCCAATAATAGTCATAAGACTTGTTTGAGGCCTGTCTCGTCGATGTCCTCACCTAATTGTCCTTGGGCTGGACAGCATGTGTATGTTCCGGTGGCATTGCAGTGGGTGGAGGAACTAGAATGAGATCATGTGGTTGAAAATCCCACATTGATAAATCATGGGCTAACCTCCACACATAGACAGACAGACACACACACACACACACACACACACACACACACACACCCAACCACACATTATTTCAACCCAGGGGACGCTGTCTCATAGTCACCGAAACACACACATACACTGTCTCTCGGTCCAGATTGCAATCCGAACATTCTCTGTCATCAGCGATTGATCATGCAGTCCAAAGTGAATTGGATGATGTTTCCTACACACATCAAGTACAAATGAGTTTCACAGAAGCTTTGCGGGTGCCAGATGACCTCACTGGTAGTCTAAAGTCATCATCCAAAGCTTGATTTAGAGCTTAGTTTATTTTTTTTTACCTTACCTTTGCATACTTTAAGTGTGTGTGTTTGTGTGTGTATATATATAGAGAGAGAGAGGGAGAGAGAATTTTAAAGTCAAGTAATCAATACATTTTTCCACTGAAGTAAAACAAAACGTGAACTCTCGGACTGTTTTAATTTTTGTCAGTTATTGTATATTGCCTGTATCTATATTATTATATTATCAACCTAATTCGTGTTTTATAGTTATAGTAAACATGTAATAAGTAATAAATATTAAAAACCTTTTTTTAATCATAAATATTACACAGTTTTAACAAACTAATAAAGTTAATGTGATCAAATTTGTCAATGGTCTGTCATACATAAATTACACGGGTAAGATTTCTGTATGTAAAAAAAAAAAATTGCATAGTTTATTATTAACTATATGCATCTATTTAGCTTAAATCATCAAATCATATTTGCATAAATATTAAAATTGTATCAAAATGCATTTATTCAATTTGCTTAGAATCATCAAAAAACTCTTAAGTGAGAAAACAATTAAAAGTATTACTTTATTTTAAGGTGACGAAGTTACACATTACTACATGTACTTATAACGGTAAATTATGCAAAATTACAAGTAACCCTAAACCTAACCCTATATGTAACTCTATAGTAACTATGTAGTTAATTAATATTACTCAGTACTCACTTAAGCAAGTACAATGTAACTACGTCACCTTAAAATAAAGTGTAATCCAATTAAATGTATTCAGTATGAACATTGTTTAAATATATGGCTAGCAACAAGCAATATTCAGTTAGTGAAAATGTATGATATTGAAACCAGTACTATTGTTTAATAGTACTATTACAGAAATTTCATTTATGTATGACTGACAAACATGCATCACATTAAGTTAATTAGTTTGTTTATTTTTAACTATGTTAACTGTGTTATCCAAAAGGATGGGAAATTTGGTTACACTTTATTTTAAGGTGTCAGTATTACAGTGTAATTATACATTTAATTACTGATTAATAATAATTAACTACTTGTACTTACTGTAGGGTTAGGGATAGGATGAGGGTTTGGTTTAGGGTTAATTGCATGTAATTATGCATAATTTATATAGTTATTACTACGTGTAACAATGTATATGTAATTCCAATATATAAATCTTTAGTTTAGGCCTATATATTTGTTTGTTATTTTGGGCTGATTTATAGGATGGCCAAGTATAGACAGGAAAGTGGGTGTTAGAGGGTGAGTGGGAATAGGACATGGAAGTTGGACTTGATCCTGGGTCTCTGCAACCTACCAAAGCTCTGACAATGAATTATTTTTTTTTTCACTCAAATAAAACGGGTATGTATTATATTTATTGATGTTTTATCCTATGTTTGTTTTTCTTATTATACATGTGCTGTATGCAAATTGCCTTTGTGGTCAGGCATTTTTTCCCTTCCTGTTTTCTTAGAGATTTAACAAACATTAAAAAAAATCTAATGGGCTTAATAGAGAACATGTCTCTCAGATTAGCCATAATACATCACTTTCATTTTTCATAGCTACACATCAGTTGAGCCCAGCAGTTAGAGAGCAGCCGTTTGCCAGTTCTAAGATCATAAGGGAGGGCTGCCAGACCCCACGTCCTTCCCTCCCATGTGGCAGAGTTGGCTGCATCTTTCCCTTGTTTGAATGTGTATACACTTTACTAGTGATCTCGCCTGTCTTTATTGCACGGCCCGGGTTTCTGTGGGCCGCCACAAGAATGTCCGCTATTTTCTTTCCATTATCCCATGGCTTAAACTTCTGGACCGGTGTTTGGTGCAGACGGGCTGTTGTGGAAAAAAAGACAAGTATTAGGCCATTTTATAGACTTCACAGTTGCTGACATAATTCAGCTATTTTTTTTCCGCTGTGGAACGTCAGGGAGGTTAAACGGCTCCCTGTGCGGAGGCCGTTATCCGAACAGCCCTCTCGTCTCTTGTTTTCCTCGCGTCTTCTCACATTCACTCCCCTTTTCTCCACTCATCCCCTCCTCTTCACCTCCTCTTGTCTTGTTATTGCTAGACAATTACAAACTCCCACTCAGATTAAGAGCCAAGTGCCTGGTTCTTAATTTCTCAGGCCAATTTAATTTGTTATTTATAAATGTAGTTTATAACACCACATGGCTGCTGCGAAACGTAGATTTGCACCAGACTCAAAATCATAATTCTGTATGTCATATCAAGGGTAGATGACATTTTAAAATGATTTTTTTTTTTGCCGGTAAGGTAAGAAAAAATTTAGACATGCATTTTATTTAAAAAACTTTATTCTTTAAAAGTACGTTTAAAACTCCTTGATAAACAAGATAAATTTACTTTCAAAATTGCCTAAGATGTTTTGCATTGTTGCTGTACTTCATAAAAAAAAAAATGTAATTCTTGTCTAATAATTATGCATGCAGTTTTAATGTCATATATTGAGAGAAGTTCATTTGTCACAAAAAATGAAAAAGTTGATCATTTACTACGCCTACAAAATATATTTTGTGGGATGCAAGAGTCCACTAGTGAAAATGCTTTTATTTTCCTTTTTGTTTTTTTAAATACATTTTTTTTGTTACAAATTAAATGATCAGAAAAGTTTAAAAATGCACTTGAATTTCAGAGTGTCTTAGTATTTGGTTTTTCCCTTTTTCCTTTAATGGCAGCAGCACTAGCTGCATGAAAGTTTGTGTAAAACCTGAAGATTGTGTTATCAATAGAAATAAGAACATATAATCTTTTGGACGAATAATCAGAAGTTCACATGATCGGTGTGACGAATATACTTGATTACTGACCTGAATTTATCATAAATTTATGGTAACACTTTACAATAAGGTTCATTTGTTAACATTAGTTAATGTATTAACTAACATGAACCATGAGCAATACATTTGTTATAGTATTTGTTAATCTTTGATAAAGTTAATAACATGAGGAAACAGCTAGATTTTTAAGTCACAGTGCATTAAATAACGTTAACAAATACAACTTTTGATTTTAATAATTTAAACATTTACTACTACATTAACATTAACTAAGATTAATAAATGCTGTAGAAGTTCATGTTAACTAATGTAGTTAACTAATGTTAACTAATGAACCTTTTTGTAAAATGTGTTACCAAATTTATATATAATCAAATGTCCTAACTTTTCTTAGTTTTACATCTTTTAAAATTCTAAAACTTTTAAACCGGTTTATTCCTTGTTTTAAATGGAAAAAGATTATTGTTGTCTCTTTAGAACCCACTCTATATAAATTTGAACTTAAATTCTTGATATTGAAAAAAAAAAAAAAGTTCATAGAAGTTTTTCATCAACCACCTGTATACAGAGTAAGGGCATTTATTTAACTGTTATTATAACTTAAGTTTATTCATTCATTCATTTAAGTAAACACTATTCAGAACTCTGACTCAAGACTTTTCTTGAATACATGTTCTGCTCTATTTGTTCATCTGCCGACTATATATTATTTCTACACACAGATGGCATTTCAAGACAATGAGACATCTGAACGAGAAGTTGAAAAGAACACCAGGTCAGAGGTGAACACTTCTAATGCACGCATATAGAGTCAGAAATACTTGCCGTTTCTCTCATTTAGTCACTTTCATTTTTTTTAGGAGTTGTCTCACTTTTACAGGGGCTATAGCTAAGCGGAATCACCCAAGTCATTCTGTGCGATTGAAAGTAGTACTGAATTATTATGTTTAACTACATCTGTTTCTTTTTCTCTCATTATCACAATTTCCTTTTTTAAAAAGTAAAATCTTAATTGTTAGGCAATTACAACATCTTCCCTTCATTTGGCGCAATGGGCCATTGCGACAAATCCTCTCTAAGGTAGAAACTGCACCTCAGAATCATTCACATTGTTGTGTAATGCTCAGAAAAACATTAGATTTGAGGAAGCTCTCGCCTTTGCTCAATATCAGGAATACTCTGACTCATTAAGGCCTATATGAAACCCTGGAAAACGAGTGACAGTTTGGTATGATTTCTCTGATGATTCAGACTCCAAAAAGCATTCCTGACTCGAAAGGAATATGCCCGCCGGTGTTAACGCCATTGTTAAAGGATCTGTTTCTCTGTCCTGGTTTAGTTCTGATGGTTTTGCCCTACTTTTACCGGAAGTCAGGTCCCCACCCTGTTGCAAAAGGCCTTTTCAGCATTCAATTGCATAATCCTTCTCTGGCTTGTTTGTAGAATTGTGCGTCAGCGAGCACTCCTCTTTTACACCCTGTTAAATAACCATTCAGTCATAAACAAACTACCTGAAAGAGCCACGTTTGTTTACACAATAAAAAGACCAGTGGTGTTGAACCGTGCAGAAACATGTGAATTCCGTGTCAGAGAATATATCGTCAATTTAAATATTGTGCTCTTTCTGATTTGTTGGGACAGGCTGGATGTTGGTCATCAGCTGTGCGTGTGTGTGTAAAGATATGTTGAGACAAGCTTGGGATTTATCATCAGAATTCCATTCTTTCCTTCATGTGCTAAGTCATTCGGATATTTTCCTGTCTCCTTTCGGGAAGAAACACAGCAGAATCAAAACAAACGTGGCCAGCTGCAGCTGTGCTCATGTAAAATGAATAATAATATCAGACGAGAATTTAACCATCACATCATCAACTCTTTAACATCTTCTGTGTGGTACATATATTAGAACAGGGGTTTTCAACTTTTTTTCCCTTGTGAAAGAAGTATAAAACCCATGTATACTGTATTGAAAAATGTACACTCTAAAAATGCTGGGTTAAATATGGACAAATCCAGCGTTTTGGTTGCTTTGACCCAGCGGTTGGGTTAAAGGGTTAGTTCTCCCAAAAATGAAAATTCAGTCAATAATTACTCACCCTCATGTTGTTCCACTTTGTGAGCAGGTACCCAGCAGGTTGGGTCCAACATTTAAAGGTGCTATAGAGGATGTTTTGTTTTATACATTTTTGCAATATTACTTGAAACTGTCTTTACTAACTGATAAAAGACTATTTATTAGGTGCACTGAAAGGAATAATATCAATATACATCAATTTTCAGAAAACTATGCTGATTTTTTTTCTTCCTCTTAAAGGTGCCCAAGAATTAAAAATTGAATTTATCTTGGCATAGTTAAATAACAAGAGTTCAGTACATGGAAATGACATACAGTGAGTCTCAAACTCCATTGTTTCCTCCTTCTTATATAAATCTCATTTGTTTAAAAGACCTCCGAAGAACAGGCGAATCTCAACATAACACCGACTGTTACGTAACAGTCGGGATCATTAATATGTACGCCCCCAATATTTACATATGCCAGCCCATGATCAAGCATTAGACAAGGGCAGGACGTCTGGATGTGCACAGCTGAATCATCAGACTAGGTAAGCAAGCAGGGACAATAGCGAAAAATCGCAGATGGAGCAATAATAACTGACATGATTCATGATAACATGATATTTTTAGTGATATTTGTAAATTGTCTTTCTAAATGTTTCGTTAGCATGTTGCTAATGTACTGTTAAATGTGGTTAAAGTTACCATCGTTTCTTACTGTATTCACGGAGACAAGACTGTCGTTATTTTCATTTTTTAAACACTTGCAGTCTGTATAATGCATAAACACAACTTCATTCTTTATAAATCTCTCCAACAGTGTGTAATGTTAGCTTTAGCCACGGAGCACCATCAAACTCATTCAGAATCAAATATAAACATCCAAATAAATACTATACTTACGCGATTAGACATGACGAACACTTTGTAAAGAACAATTTTGAGGGTTATATTAGCTGTGTGAACTTTGTTCATGCTGTTAAAGCCAAGCGCGAGCTCTGTGGGCGGGGAGCGTGAGCATTTAAAGGGGCCGCAGCCTAAATCGGCTCATATTTAATGATGCCCCAAAATAGGTTTTTAAAAAAATTAATAAAAAAAATCGATGGGGTATTTTGAGCTGCAACTTCACAGACACATTCAGGGGACAACTTAGACTTATATTACATATTTTAAAAAGACGTTCTACAGCACCTTTAAAAACTAGTTTATGTAAAAATAGTTATGTTGCTTACATTACATATATATCATTAATATCTTAAGTTTGCACGTCAGCTTTTGTAAATTACATTTTGTAAAATTTTCTTCTTTTTTTTAAAAAAAAGTCTTATTTTGTTGTGTTTTTCCTCCAAGGAACCCCTTTGTTGGTTATCAGTTCCAGTTTGCAAGAATCATAAAAGTACCATCTTGTCTTAAAGTACCATAAAAATACCTTGGTGTGTAAATGTGGTAATCATTCAGTGGTATCTTTAAAAAATAATGTGCATGAAAAGGAAACAGTCTTTCCAAGTATTATGCAAAAATAAGATTGCTAGAAGTTTAACAAGAGCCCCTTCTTTTTATGTTTATGAAATTTTATATTTAAATTTGTTTCATGTCGGACAAATGTGCACTGTGTCACTGGTGATTGAGTTACCAGTGTCCCAGTGTTGACGGGGACAGTGTTGACAATAAAGGCCATTGCTAGTGCCCTGATTCACAACTTGGGGAACTAGGTGGGATAATGAGACTTAAGGTCATGAGGTCACACTGTTTCATCTCCCCTCCCACTCTCACCATGCATACCTTAAATGGAGCAACAGTTGGCTGGTGACACATCATTTCTGTATTTGTGATATGAATGGATTGCAGAGAAGCAGTGAATGTGTGTGTTCCTGTGTGTGTGTGTGTGTGTGTGTGTGTGTGTGTGTGTGTGTGTGTGTGTGTGTGTGTGTGTGTGTATAAAGGAAAGTTCTCTGATGCTCATTCATGCCTTTTTGTCAGAGTGAGTTTGGCACAGGTGCAGAACTCACCCTTAGTAACGGCCGTTTCTTGCCCAGAGTTTCTTTTCCTCTTTTGATCAGGGGCTCGTTTCTGCCCCCTTGGGTTTCCAATTATCATCCCCCTCCATTTCTGTCTCCCACTCATGTGTTACAAGGGTCAGTGATGTGACTCTCATTTCTGTCTCGATCTAAAAAGTTATTGAAATGCAATTCATGCAAAACATTAAAGCATTACACCACCATGATTTGACATGTTTTACCATTTTGTTGTTTCATTTAAAGGCTGAAATATTTGGAAAACTTGTGTGAAAAGTTGGTGTGGCATCACCAAACATTCTATTTTATTGTAATGTGACAAGAAAGATATAAAGCAGATAGACCCTCATCACTGTGATTATCAAACATTCATTTATAAAAAAAACAACAACAAAAAACGTCTATGTATTTGTGATGCAAGGACCGTATAGTAGTTCTTTAGTACTTAATTATTGTACTACATTTTCAGAATTATTACTCTTTGGAACAAAACATTATTGTATGGAGTCAACACATATTACATTTCTTAAAAAGAAATAATAAAAATGGTGAGATATAAGTAAAACAAAGGGATAAAGAAAAAATGATCACATATTAAAAAAATGTAAATAATATTAATTGTTAATATTAATATTCAAAATGTTTATTTGGGGACCAGTTCACCCAAAATGAAAATTCTACCATCATATCTTTGGAAACCATGTGATTCTTTTGAAACACAAAAGGAGTTATTTATAGCAGAAAGTCCAAGCTTCTCTTTTTCGTAGAATGAAAGTGAATGGTGACCACAACTGTCAAGCAAGATTTTCAAAGCAAGATTCTGACTTTTTAAAAATAAAATATAAAAATGAATAACTTTTTCAGCTTCATTAGACTTGAAACGCTTTAGAGCGTCACAGCCCCTGACTCCTGTTCACTTTCACAGCGTTGAAGGTAACCGCTCAAACATTCTGCCTCTCTTTTAATGGTCGACATGAGTAAATGATGACAGATTTTTTTTTTTTTTGGTATACAGTCTTGTTAATATGAAAAATTATTTATTTGTTTACGCCTATCCAGAACCGTATTTGCCCTCTTTATGTCTCTTAATGTAGATTAGAAGTCATTCATCGTACTTGTACATTTCTAAAGCATTACTAATAATCATCTCTCTTTGTCTTACAGTGTCATCGCCCATGTGAGTGTAACCCACCACCAAACCACCCTGCACTGACCAGATCTGCACTGCAGAAGAGTCACACAGCAGCCTGGAGGCAAGGAAATCTGACCTTTTGTTCAAAGGGGTTCATATGGTCAAGTTTGCCACAATATTAGTGACTTATAAATAGTGCGATATTTCTTACTCATTTTATGTCATAAAGTTTCTTTGTTTTGAATTTGCCAGAAACCCCACACATTTGTTCATTTCCAGATTTAAATTCCACATGCTCACCGTAGTCTCAGACTTTTGGACCACAACATATTTTGGCTGGTTCGATAATGCGTTTAGCTACCAGTAAGCTTTTTTAAAATACATTCAGCAGATTCAAAACCAGCAAAGAACGCCCCAAAAAAAGGGCTGCAGATTCTGTCTGGGCCTGCTTATGATACATGGCCCAGTTTAATGTTATTAATACTAAGGTCTGATTTCATTGAGGTCTTTTTTTCTGAATGATAAGTGTGTGCGGTGGGGAAATAACCTGTCAATGTTTGTGAATTTCCCTGCTGCTTACTAGCGGTTTCACACTTCTCACACCAGACATGTGGTTTGGCATTTTTTTTTTACTATGAGTAGTACAGCCTGTTCCTTAAAACACGTTCCCCTCCAATCGCATGCGCATATGCACGACCCAATGAGGAAGTGATTCTATTGACAAGGCAAAGATGGTTCAGGCTGATCTAGAAATGTTCTAACCATCTTCCTGGCACTCACCTCAATTATTACGTGCATATGCATGCATAGTTGTTTGCTTACTGTTGTGGCTTTAAACCTTAGAGCTATGTAGGTTGTCCTGTTATCATTTCTGACTCACTGAATCTTTATATTATACATCTACATTTTTAAAGCTAAAATAAAGACTAACAGGTTTCCCAAAAATTCTTCCTGGTTTTAAATAATTGGAGAAAGATCATTATCTTTAGTTCCGGAAGTACATGCAGATAATACGCCTAGTATGCGTAAATCACTTATTGGCTGATTATATGACCTCTGTCTTCAGTCCAAATGCATGTGTTGCTTTCTTAGAAAATTCTGGGGAAGGTTTAATTACAGAGAAAATCAGCACTTGCTTACGAATGTGAAAAGAAATAACGAGAAGCCTCCAGTAAATGATGCTCTTGAGCTATTTTTCCACTCAGAAATAGGAAGTGCACTTGAATATGTGACGTCAGTATCACGTCATGTCTATCAACACTTCGTGTGCAAAATAGACCTTCTTTAGAACTGTTTAACAACTTTTAGACATGCAAAAGGAGCAGTGATGACCTTTTGCTTGTTGTGAAATAACTGGGATGTTGTTGCTAACAATATATCGTGTCGCAATGTATCGCAATATAAAAATGCAACAATATGTATTGTGTATAAGTCAGTCAAAATTAAAATTACTGTGTGAGGGGGGGAAAAAAATCAAGTTTACAGAGTTTTAGTGTCAGTACTACATTAAACTACTATATATAATGTTGAATATAATGTATAATAATGCAGTGATGGAATATATACCATATATACCAGTAAAAATTGGCCTACATTATTTTAAATATATCTAGTCAGGGACAGAGTGCAATACTCGTCTAAAATAATTCTGTATTTTTCAGCTTCATGAATAGTCATGAATATTTTTATTCTGGTATCAACATTGTCTTGTGCAAGAAATAGATAGTTCCAAATACAGAGACTCACCATCAGGGTCTTTGCTCAACACAGTAAATAAGTTTTGCCGCATTTAGTGTTCATGATCTTCATTGTAAATGATTCATGATCTGCTGCTCTTGTTGAAATCTCTGTGATGTATAAATATCATGTTGCACTGTAAAAAAAAAAATGTTGTGCTTGTCAGGGTGCAGCATTTGGCACGTGCCCACAACTGCAGTGCATGTGGGATTTATGATAGAGTTCGGCCTGCGCTATGTATCAATCTGCTTTTCTGTAACTCATCTTTTCTGTTATTTTATGCTGCCTGGTCTATTAAAGGCAAAGTGGCATAAAAAATGTTAAAGGTGAAGTATAAAATTTCTGTGTAACAAACAAATTGAAAAAGTAATAAGTTTCAAACACTCCATTCCATCTGTTCCACCCCAAACTCACACCATTGGTTTTAATAAAATACATTTTATTATATTTATAAAATACTTTTTCAAATTTGTGTTGCCGTGTTTTTCATGAGCGGTCAAATATTAAATACTAACAAATAGTACTAACATTTTAAAGCTCCAATTTATAGGGTACCAACTTAAAAGCTGAATAGGTACGATGATGAATTGTGTATGTGCAGGAGGGTAATGTGAAGGATAATGTGTAATGTTAATGTAATGTGTAATGAGTGATTTTTTTTTTTTTCTTTTTTCGCTTGTATGGATGGAGTGTAACAAATTGCTCCTAAGGGAGATAATAAAGAGAATAAACAGTTTGAAATTGTACAATAATGTATTGTGCAATTATGTATATACATAATGTACAATTAGCCATTTTCCTGTTTGATCACCACAGATAAAGAAATAATGTAACAAATGTACTTTTTCAGTGAGTACCACTAAACATGGCAATTTTTTTCAATCTTTCAGAAGATGACAGTTTGATAAACTTGAGATTAATACAAAAATAGTGTACATTCAGATTAGATTTACACATTGAGATTAATACAAAGAATAATGTAGATGTTAATATTATAGTTTCAACACTGTCAGAAAAAAGATACGGTGCTTGTCACTGGGAGTACCCTAAGGTACAAAAGTGAAAAGGTACATCTTTGTACCTTACTTACACCTAAATGGTGCATATTAGTACCTTTAAAGGTACACATTAGTTCTTTAAAAGTGCATATTTGTACCTTAAAGGTACATATTAGTACTTTAAAAGTACATATAAGTATCTTTGTACCAGTGACGAGCACCGTACTTTTTTTCTGGCAGTTAAATTACATTTAAATATGTTTAGACAAGTTTAAAAGCCTGTTTTTGCTGGTTTTCCTAAATTATCTTTTGGATTTATTTTATTCCCCCCCCCAAACATCTGGTCTTTTCCATTCTGAGTCTGTGCCTATTCGGTGTTAGTTTTCAGTAAAGCAAACCTAGGGTGAAGGCAATATGGGTCTCAAAACACCTGGTAGTGCCAGACTGTCTGCCAGGCTGCGCCCAGTCTCAGGAGACTGACGATGTCATAACTCTTGTTCGTAGCGCCGTCATTGGCAGGCGGGATGTTAACTACACATTATTGTGTGTGTGTTTTTACCCTCAGGTCTTTATATGGTGAAGGGGGCAGAACTCATGCCGCACATACACACACACACACACACACACACACACACACACACACACGTGTTCCTGTCTGTTCAAAGGTGAGAGTTCTCAGGGCAAGGGTTACTTGTTTTAACACACACACACACACACACACCCATCCAGGTTGGCGGCGGTTTATCAGGGAAAGTGGAGCTCTCCTCTCCTGCAGAGCTCATCTGTTCCTGTGCCACCCTACAAACCCCCTGTAGACATTAGTGGGCTTTCCACACTCCCCACCCAAGGGGCAGGTGGAACACACACTCACACTAACCAAACACCTCCTACTGAGTGGCATTGAATAGGACAGCTGCCCAGGAGATTAGGGCCAACTGCTTTGTGAGTAATGCAGTGTCGGCCACCATCAAAGCCAGTTGTGTTGAAGAGACAGGATGTGAGGCAGGATGTCCAGATTAAATAACAGACCTATTAATGTCAGCCTGACAACAGCGCGAGAGAGGAGAAAACTTGTCTGAACTTTAGCTGTCATAATTTGATATGCCACGGAACAATGCTTTTTGATTTCCGATGAAATAATCCGAAATCATGTGACTCTGTGAAGGATTCGTTGCCTTTTTTTATGCACAGTCATGTATACAGTCATAAAATGTCAGTGATCATGTGCGTGTGTGTTCACAGGGTGTAGGGTGTGGGAACGGTGATAGGGGAGGCCCCTGAGTTCTTCACGGCCCGGGCAGCCGAGCTGTCAGGGACGGGCCCGTGTGATGAAGCTTATGAGGAGTTTGCAGAAATGTTCCACTCAACAATGTTAAGAGCAGTCAGGTGGGTCATATCACATTTATGCCTCCCTTTCTCTCACCTTTTCATTTGACCTGCTTGTTCTCTTGCTATCTTTTATTTCAGCGCTCTTTTTATTCCTCTTTTCTGTCCGGTATTCAATCCACAACCACACCCCCATGTTTCACATGATGCCTGTTTCTTGTTCTCCTTTTCTCAAAAACGTTTTTTTGAATATTATTAGAGGTGATTGCTTAAACAAGCACTAATACTTATGTTAGAGATTTAAACAAACTTGACTTGTGAATGAATGAATGAAATTTCACATATAGAACACTCCCGTAATAGTGATTTACAAACATTACTAAGGAAACCTATCACATGGTTTATCCCTCTGATTAATCTGCAACCATTAGGTGGGCTGTCGCCATGGCAACTGTGATAATGACTGAGAGGAGTTTAACCACAATAGCCTCATCCACTCGTAAACATAACCAACTGTTCTGAAAACTGGTGTCAAACAATCTCACAACCTGATGTCTTTCTGTTCCACAATTTGATCGAACAATTTTTCAAAACGGCACATAACTCATCCTGCACCGTTTGTGCTATTTGTTGTGCATTACTTTTCAAAGCAAAACAACTGCATAGACTTGCATTGAAGGAGGGACCTAACACCTCAGCAACCACATAGCAACGCATTCACAACCATTCAAATACTCTATCAATGGCATAGCAACGTGCTAACATCCATTCAGACCGCCATATAAATGGCATCCCATGCTGGGGAAATGTCAATATCAAATTTCACATTCTTTTTTTTAATTATTATTATTATTTATATTCAATTAATTAATAATTGAAGGAGGGACCTAACCCAGAACACCTTAGCAACCACACAACAATGTGTTGACAACCATTCAAACACTCCAGCAATGTCATAGCAATGTGCTAACCATTCAGAACATCCTAGAAATGGCATAGCAACATGCTAACATCCATTCAGACCGCCATATAAACGGCGTCCCTGCTGAAAAAAACAGCATATGCTGGTTAAGGTAGGTTTTGGAGCTGGTATGCTGGTTTATGCTGGTCCATGCTGGTCCATGCTGGTCCTGTGCTGGTCCATGATGGTCCTAAGCTGGTCCTATGCTGGTTCTGGACCAGCTTAGGACCAGCATGGACCAGCATAAACCAGCTCAAACCAGCATACCAGCTTCAAAACCTACCTTACCAGCATATGCTGGTTTTTTCAACAGGGATAGCAATGTGTTTCCAACCATTCAGAACATGGTAGCAATGGTGTAGCAACTTGTTCAGAACACCCTAGAAATGGCAACAACTTGCCAAACCATTCTGAACACTCTTGAAATGGCATAGCAATATGCTAATAACCATTCAGAACACACTAGCAATGGCATAGCCACGTTAACAACCATTCTGAGCACCCTTGAAATGGCATAGCAATGCGTTAACCCTTCAGAACATGATAGCAATAGCAACTTTTTCAGATCACCCTAGAAATGGCAACAACTTGTTAACCATTATGAACACCCTTGAAACAGCATAGCAACTTGCTAACCATTCAGAACACCATAGAAATGGCATAGCAATATGCTAACAACCATTCAGAACAAGGTAGCAATGCCATAGCAACTTGATCAGAACACCCTAGAACTGGCAACCATTTAGGCCACTGTAATGCTATAGCAATCTGTTAACCATTCAGAACTTGCAAACCATTCAGAACAACCTAGCAATGGCATAGCAATGTGCAAAACCAACCATTCAGAACATGGTAGCAATGGCATAGTAACTTGTTCAGATCACCCTAGAAATGGCAACCATGCAAGCCACTCTAATGCTATAGCAACTTGTTAACCATTCAGAAATTGCTAACCATTCAGAACACCCTAGCAATGGCATAGCAACTTTTTAACCTTTCAGAACACTTTAGCGACTGTATAGCACCACCTTGGCAATTGTCCTGGCATTATGGTGTAGGGTTTTGCATGGATAATATTTTCTCAGAAAATGTAATTATCATATTTCACATTCTTTTTTTTTTTTGCCCCCATGTCAAAAAGCCAACCAATAAAAATATCTATGAACACATTTTGTGTGTTATGACAGATGTAGGTCTTTCTCAACAGTCTTTCTCATGAATGGGAAGTTTCTAGTCATGTCAGACTTACGGGGAACCTTTATCTTGGTTGTTAACCTCAAACCGTCACTGATGGAAGTATGTATCATGACTCATTTGTCATGTGGTCATTTTGTTTCTGAATTACTCTGCACCTCAACAGCCAATCATTTCATTTACAGAATAAAAACTTTGTGATTACATAACAGCATTGATGCATTTATTTTAGGACAACTCTGCAGTTTCCAGCAAATGTGCAGATGTAAGATTTCAGTTCTTTACTGCACAAAACACATTGTGGACATGTTGGCATTTCATTTGGTTAACTTTTAACAGATTTATTTGTAGCATTTGATCGGACGCATAGCCAACAACATAAGATATGGGAGTTTTCTCCTCCCTAAAAGCCTGTTTATTTTGCTATCCTAGATTTTTTTTTGATTATTAGTTACATTTTATTAATTGCATTCAGCATAGTTTCTCATCAAAACAGATGGGGTCACGACCCACTAGTTGAGAGCCGCTGCTATATATTAATATGTGTGTGTATTTTTATTTTTTTTGCTTATAAATGTTTATGTGTGTATGTCTATTTGTGTTGTCCTATCCTCACATTTCTCCACAATACCGAAAGAGGATAGTTGTTTAATGAAAACTAGCATTTCCTTTTCAGGTCTCTCAACTTACTTTTTCGAGTTGCGGTGTGTCTCCTTTGCTTTCTCTACCTCTCCTATCTGTCTCTCTCCTGCGCTCTCTCTCTCTCTTTCTCCCTTTTTCTATCTCTCACTCCCTCTCTGTCGCTGTTTGGTCATTCTGACGTCCGCTTCTGGATCACAGCATCTCTTTCTGGCGCTGCAGGAGAGTTTCCCTGTGCAGTCTGAAGCCTGATTCCCCCAAATCTCTGCTTTTACTCCTCATTTGCTCTGTGACTGAAGACGGCATGCTTTCTTCTTCTGTGGCTTTTTTAAAAATCTGCCGAAATCTTCTGCCACTTTGAATTTGAAATCATCCTCCAGTAGCGCTGCGAGTGAAGACGAAGCGGGTCCCTTTTTCCTAAGCGGATTTGATTTTAGTTTGTTTTCTAATGCTTTTTTGTAAACTGCATTTTGTCCAGGACAATATCCACAGTAGTATTGCAAATATTGAGTAATTGTCAATTTTTAAAGATTTTTCAGCTTTGACGGATGATTAAATGGGTTTTTGTGTGTTTTACTAATTTGTTTATGTGTTTCTAGGTGCGTTTCTGTGTTTGTGTGACGTCTAAGTCTAACAGAATGGATCCAGACATCCTTTGCCCAAAGGTCAAGGGCATGGGATTATATGTCAAGTGTCTGTGTCGTCATGTTGGTTTGTAGAGTGCACCAGACATATCGCACGTGTGTGACTGAACACGCACAAGCCAGGCTGGCACAAAGCGACGAGACATCATCAGCTGCATCCATTTATAGTCATGACCAGCTGTTTTCGTCATAGTCACGTTAGGGGATTTTTTTTTTGTTGTTGCTGTTGTTTTATTTTATTTAAAAAAAAAACAGTGTTAAAACAAGAGCAAAAACGATCTACTTCCTTGTTTAATTTGGATTAACACTGTTTAAAAAAAGCTAATATTGTTTTATGAATCATTGTCTCCAGCACTTAAAGGGTTAGCTAGTCTGTGAATTCTCCTCTGCCAACTCCCAGGCAGTCGAGTAAGTAACCCGATTCGGAGGCATCTGCTCGGGGAAGGGCGTGTATCGGCCTCCCCCCT
Source organism: Megalobrama amblycephala (assembly GCF_018812025.1). Lineage (NCBI taxonomy): Eukaryota > Metazoa > Chordata > Actinopteri > Cypriniformes > Xenocyprididae > Megalobrama > Megalobrama amblycephala. The sequence goes on from NC_063045.1 coordinate 47,350,337, forward strand.
CGCCCTGATTCCTCTCTGCTCCTCTCCTCCTCCCGGAGCTGTGGTTAGCCCTGCCCTTATGGGTCATGTGACTTCTCTGAAACTCCCTCCTCCCCCTGCCTCCCCCCGTGTTTCCAGTAAACTGCTGAAAGGAGGGGCTGAGTCAGTCTTCAACCAGCTTCCCTTTGACCACAGCTTGTTAAAGAATTTGTCAACGTGGACTCCAGGGTGTACATTTTTTCCTCTTTGTGATAGATAGATTTGAATTTTTTTCGTCTCTCCCTCCCTGGAACGGTCCGATTACGTCAGGCACCCATTATCACTTCCTGCGCTACGCTGTAGAAAGAGAGAGAGAGTGTGTGAGAGAGAGAGAGAGCGGCTCGTATAAAGGACTTTGATATTTGGTGGCATGTTGTGCCAGAGACGTTTGTCTTGATGCCTGTCTGAAAGGGTTTCATTCAAAAAAAAATAAAAATAAAAAAAATAAAAGAAGGGGATAATAATCTGAGTGGGGGTGGGGGGGGGGTTACAATTTACTTTATAACCTGATTACGGTCTTCCTGTGATTCTCCCAGCTGGCGGTCTGATTTTCCGGATCGTGTTAGATCATCCGTAATGTTTGCTTTTGCAAGCTCACTTGCTCCAAAGACGGACAAATTAACATTCCATGCAAATGAAAATGAAAAACGATGCAAATAGCCTCATTGAAATATATTACCTGAGCTATTAGCCTTTGTATCAAAAATAACAAAGAAAAAAGAGTTGATGTTAAAGGGTTAGTTAGTCCCAAAAATGAAAAGTTTCATGTTTTACTCACCCTTCTGTCATTAAAAACCTGTATGACTTTGTTTCTTCTTATTTTTTTCCATATAACGCAAGTCCAGTGTTGTTTTGGTCCCCATTGACTTCTATTATATTCACAAAAAAGCTGTTTTCCACAGAAAAAAGAAAATGCATAAATGATCATAGACTTTTCAATTCTATTAGCATTAGCCAGGCTCAGGTAAATGTTGGTAGTGTATACGAGTGTTGCTATTGTTACCAAGGTGTCATTGACTTAAGGGGAAGCTGTAGAATGTGGCGTGAAAAGAGGAATATTATTAGGTGTGAACGTGGATTAGGGAAGTCTTTCGTCTATATGCGTCAATCCTCGTCATTTCTCTGGTAACAAAAGCCTATCGTGACTTACGGCGCTTCACTAAATTACTAAGTAGAGCATTTTTGGGGTAAAAATAATCAGTAGCCTTTCCAACAATGGATTCTGGTAAATCCATGTCCTGAAATATGATCAAAATATGCCATAAACTGCTTCCAGAAAATCATATGCCCTCTGAACTTATGAACTTGAAAACAAGCCCCCAAAAAAATCAAAAATAAATAATAACATCAAAAGCTTTACAAAAAATGCTGAATAGTGCTGGAAACATATTAGAGAGCCTAAACTGTCTCCCATGGTTTTACTGAAGGCGCACCTTTGACGAGATCTCTTAAATGTAATTGCTGGTAAACCCTGCCCTGAGGGATGCTGGGTCGGAGCTGGTAAACGCGGGGAGGTTGTGGTGGCTGAACGCTTTGCCAAATGGTAATTTTCCATGTGCATGAGAAAAAGATTGAAATAGATTGAAATAAAAAAGAACAACCAGTCTGGTTATTCATTCATTGAGTCAGATGGCCACTGTTGTGGTTACAGAAGGAAACTTCCCACTAAAATTATGAATACGTCACATAACGGCATGATTACATGTGTACCGCTCTATAAAACTCTGAAATAGCTGCTCGATTTTGCTCTCATCAATTTTCTGCTTTGTTTTCAGGGTTAAATGACTAAGGGGAATTAGTCAGCGGCACAAGCGATACAAAACATTCTGAGAATAACTTTTAGTCTGCCATATGGGGTACGTTTTGTTGCTAATATTGGAAGTTATCACATTTTGCTGCATCTGTTCGGTGTGGGGTAGATGGGCGGCGAGTGATAGTGTATACAGATGTCTGGAGATAAAAGATACCTTTGAAGACAGATGAGAGACTTGTGACTGGACCTGAATGCAGTGATTTAGTCTTGACATTACTCAGCAGTTTCTTGTGCCCGTTTGAATGTGACTCACTGCTCGGAGCAGAATGATGTGTTTGTAATGGGGATGGGCATGAATGTTGCTCTTTAATCAAACACTTTCATCCTGCGGTTTAAAGCTGATCCAGAGTGCTCAACCTCTCAACAAAAGACATTCCTCTCTTACCAACCTGACATTTTCGACAGCCATTTTTATGTCTGGTTTACTGTAAAAAATGAACAGAAGAATCTAGAGAGAGAGAGAAACGGCAATGGAATGAAATGTGCTGTTGCTATGTGTCCAAACAGTCTTTGTGATTGGACAGAACAAATTCGGAATTTTCAAGTTCGTCCAATCAAAACGCAGCTGTTCTGCTTGCTCCCCATCACCCCTCCTTTCTCTCCCCTGCCAGCTTTTCTTGGACCGATTTGATGTCCATATTAGGTTTGATTCAGTAAAAATCCCCTCCCATGCCCTTCGACCATTATATTGAGTGCTAATGTACTTTTATCTCTTGCAGCAAAAAGCATTCTCAACCTATGTACAGTAAATGAATTAAAGATGATATCATTGGCCCATGTCATCAATATATTAATTGTATTTGCCACCTGTCTCCAATTCTGTCAGTGCCCCTGCTCATTTTTATGATCAGTGGGTGTTAAAGATTTATTTTCAATTATACGTGATAAATAGAGCATTATATGTGTATGCACTGAACTGTAAAAAATTATTTGAATGAAAAACATGCACATGCATTGATCCTGAGATGAATGGTAATGTTTCATATTTGCAGAATGATTATGAAATGCATTTTTATTTTTACAATGACTTAAATCCTATAAAATGCATGAATAGCTCAAATATTATTTAGAATAATTGTTGTCATTTTGTTAACACATTAAAATGTCTGTTTAATAGCCTAATAATTATTTTTACCAGTTTTGATTTGTATAATAAAAATTATGATACTCTTAAATGCTTTTAGATTTTCATTATGATATATATATATATATATATATATATATATATATATATATATATATATATATATATATATATATATATATATATATATATATATATATATATATATATATATATATATATATATATATAGGATTAAAATTAAGCACAAATCTAGCTACTACAAATTTTGCTGTTTTAAAATGATTAACCTGGTTTGCTTATCCATCTAAACCCATCATTTAATTTGCAATTAGTTAGACTGTTATAAATGCATAAAATAAAATGAAATCTGCATATTTGTTAGTTTGTTACTTTATCAAAAGTATTTATGTCTGCTAGACATCTGCAAACATCCAAAACATTGTCCTTAAAATCTGCTATTATTATCTTTTCCTAGATGTTTTTTTTTCATTATATATTTTTTTGTATATATATATATATATACCACCCCTCTTCCCAGAAAGGGAAATCTGCAGGAAAATCCATGTCATTTCAGTAAAATAGCCTTTTGTGAGGAATAAAGCTTCAGATATGTCAGGCTTTCTGTGACTCACTGGAAGCACCTAGGCGTCTGGTCTTGTCCCCCATTCCAATTCAATGGAAATTTAAAATGTGTCAGTCAAAGGTTCATGGATCTTTCTGGTAAGGGTTAAACATTTGAATGTTTGTTTTGTAAAATTATATAGTATGGAACATAAGAATTAAATGTTTTAGGTAAGACACATGTTCATTTTAATGTATCTAATATTTTGAGAACAAATCCTGCAAGATATATGCATTTGCAAAATAAGGTTCTTTTAAAAAATATATAGTTGTCTTTTTCTATTTCTAAGAAGTGTGCTACAGAACAGTAAGTTGATGTAATTAGTGTAGTTTAACTACTTGTTCTTAAGTGAACACAGACCTTCTTATCTTTCCCTCTCTCCTTGGTTTTCTACAGATAACTCAAAAGTAGTGGGTAGATACCAGATATCATATAAAAACAAAACAAAAAAAACATACTAAGAGAACAGAATTTATAAATGCACTATTACAAATCTTTTTCATGCTAAAAACATGCCAATTTTCTTCTATTCTGTAAACTGTTCTTCTCTTGCTTTATCAGTTTGAATTCTGGCTAAAATCCACATCAATCCTCCTTTGATTCCTTTGTTCTTAAGATACTTCGATTTGTTCTAATTGTTTCATCAAAATCAGTTAATTCAGACATGCTTTTACATTATCTGAAGCTCAAAAACAATTTTAAAAGTATGTGTTTTTCAAACTAAATGATTTGTAAGATATTCTCAGAAAACGAGGCAACATTTTGTCCTGTGTGTTAACAGAATCCTCCCAAATCATGTTAAATAATTAAAACTTGCAAAATAAGATTCTTAAAAAGTGTTTAATTACAGTGAAGTAAAGTTTTTTTTTTTTTTTTGATCAAAATCAGTTTAAAACAAGTGTTTTAAACTGGGAATGATTAAATTAACTAAATAGATGAGTTAATACATTTAGTGCATTGTCAGAATGTCTCTGCACTACAATGTGGTTATTATTTCAACAAGAATTTGATGTACTCTTTAGATATGTTTTTGGTCAAATAAAAAATAATCAAATAATCATTTCAGCAAGCAGTTTTTCACAGTGTATTCAGATTTGTCTCACTTTTATGGACGGGTTTAGGTGAAACGGATTCATTGACTAAAAATCAAAAGTGACAGGTGTTTAATGTATTACTAAATCCCTAAAATATATTTCATTTAAGCTTTAACGCAGAATCAAACAGTTCTTATGTTAAAATGAATTAAACAAAATAGCTTTATCATTACTGTTTTGCTATTGTCGTATTTGTCTCTGTATTATCATAACTTCATTTCTATTTGCCTGCTGGCATAGTAATATATAAATATTTTTTACTAGACGTTAAATCATTTTTAGAGCTCTGTAAAACCTTGAAAAGCTACGCTTAGTTTTGCTCGGCAAAGACCACAATGTGTGTGTGAGCATTTTTTAAAAGAATTATTAGTAATGTCACTTTTTTTCTCCAGCTGTCTCTAGACAATTGTGGAAAATGATTTTACTGAGCTCTAATTATAGTTCTTGATAATGTAAAAGCTCAGTTTTAAATATGCTTTTCCTCCTTTTCATATATTATGTAGCCTATCTGTTAGTTAAACCACAGCAGACCTTTGAATATTATTACACATTAAATGCATCAAATTTTGATACTTTAAAATACTGAAATATCAATTGTTTTATCTGTGTTATGTTTTCCTTCAGGCAGTCTGCATAAAAGCTTAGATAACGGTTTAAAAATATATATATGTAAGGGTAAGCTCAATGGCTAACTCTTAATTTTCAACAGTCAGATATGTTAATTTTATATATAACTAATTTTTCTGATAGCACTTTTCTTTTTAACTCTTTTCTTCTTCAGACCTTTGCCATCAGAACAAATTTTGCAATCCTAGAGGTTCCTCAGGAATTCTTGCCCGTGTCTCTGTTAGTGTTCTGACGAATAGAAAACCTTTCAGGGTTATTAGTAATAGCAAGAATATGTCACTGTTTGACAGTGATGAATAGCTTTATTCAGAGCTTCCACTTTCAAAAAAATCACAATTTTATTATGGAATCGGACTGAAGGATTCTTGTTCTTCATCATGTGTTTTCCAGAATTTAATTATTAATGCTAACTTATCTATTTTACTTTCATAAAGAACAAAGTAAATACCACTGTTACTTTATTGCATTGCATTTATTTAAAATATATATTCAGAATTTAATGGGTTTTTTTTTTCCCCCCGATGCTTTCCTAGACCTTTACAATCTTTTTGTCTATTTCAGATCTCATATCTGTGTCATGGACCACCTCTGGACATTTTGCCAAACCCTTTCTGGACTTTACCACTGCTTTACTTAAAGCACTGAAAATAACGACACACTCGGAGGTGAGTAAAGACTTTGTTTCTCACAAACATACAAAAGTGATGCTGATTCCTCAATAGAAAATAAACTGTTGTATACAGGTTGTGGGATTTGTGTTCACAGTTCATGTTAGATGACGATTGTGAATCTGAATCATATATACACATATTCAGATTCACAATCGTCATCTAACATGAATTTGACAGTACAAAGGTTCACTTGTTTCTGACATGCAGACATTTAAGAAATTGTGCAGCAATCATGTGTTTGTGTAATTCTTAGTTACTTGCATGCAAACAAAGACAAATAAATAGGTAAAAGAGAAATGTACATTATTATATAGTTGTATATGTTTGTGATTATATGAACACTTAATATATGTCTCTATATGTAGCCTATATGTATGTATATATTAAAAAATATATGTATCCATACATATATAACCATAACTACAAGGTATTCATCCAAAGTATATTACAAAGTATAATGTTTCCATAACTTCATATTTGTGGAATCAGGATGTGACTCTAAAGTAAAATCAGAGGCGGCCATTTTGTGTTTATCTTCCTCCATTTTGTGAAAGTTGCAGCTGTAGCCTCTTGACATTCATTCCATACTCAGATGTATTAAATTATGGTGGAAATTGTCCAAATATGAAGTAACGCATACTTTCAGTAGTTTCAGTAGAACGATGCTCGGAAAGCAAGTTTAGGGAGTCAGGCTCAATTTTAACATATATCATATATACAGGGTACTCTTTGTTTTACATTGTACCAGTGCATTTAAAATGTATTTATATATTTGTATGTGTATTTAAATACCTTTGCACTAAATGCCTAAAGATAAGATTGGAAAAAAGTATTAATGTTGCCTCTTCACATTCACCATGATGAAGTGGGCCTGAAAAAGATCTCTCGTCTAGTAATTTCAGCAGAGTTTACTCACAGCTTGTTAACATAACCGTTATGACAGCTGGCAAAACACTCAAATTGAAAATGAAACATTACTGCCTTCATATCGGTGTTTGAAATCAATCCACATGCTCTTATATGCATAAGTGAAATGAATCTGTAGCTGTAATGAAAATGTGTAGCTGTTTGAGATTTTAATGTTGTTTCTTTCTTAGAATTAAATGCTTGTAGAGGTGACGCAATCCTGTTATTCCCTTATACTGCAGTAAGGATGTAACAAAATATTCAAAATTAGCGGGGACCAAATAATGAATCTGTCATTGAAAACCCATTTTAAAACACATCTGTTTTGTTTACAGCATTGCCTTATAATAATGCACAATAATTATTTTCTTTAAGTAAAATGTAAGTTTGTGTACAAATACCATACTTTCTTAAGTCCCTTTAGATATGTCTCATAATAACTGTATTGATGTGCTAAATGATGCAATGATGAGAATAGATTTGCATTCTTTGGACTGTTGTGGTAAAGTTGTGTGTGTGTGTGTTTCCGAGGAGGAGGAAAGGGGAAAAGTGAAGCGAAGGAGTGTGTGCATTGGTGTGTATGTAAGTTGATGAGAGTAAGAGTGTGATCAAGTGTGTGCGTCTAGGTAAGTGCACGAACGGTGAGACAGAAAATGTGTGAGTGTGTCAGTGTTAGTCATACATATACAATGTCTGAATGGCCTCACCTGTGGATCAAGTGTATTCAGACACACAATATGGTTTTGTATATAACATGATACACTCGTCTCAGATGTTTTCTTTTATTTCATTGGGATTAACCCTCACCTATTCTGGCAAGCACTTACTGAGATCTGGTGCTGTACTGGTCTTTTAGTATTAGCATGTTTTGTACATTTTGCTGTTTTGTATATCATGATTAGATATATTAAAAAAAAAACAGAAACATAGGTATTTATGCTGTTACGCAGCAACATAACCATATACGCCATGTGGTTTTATTTTTTAAGTGTTATTTATTTTTTTATAATTAAGATTTACTGTCTATAATGGTTGTTTCCATTTGTAAACAATTTATTTTCACATGACACATATTCTTTATACTTAATTCCCCTAGACCCACCAAAACATGATTCAAAAATAAACAATTCATGCATGTACTTTAAAAATTAAGCATATACTAATTTAAACTGCAAAATAAAGTGATACAACTAATTAACCTCCAGATGTGATTACGCAGGCCCCAGACATTACGGAGTGTGTTTGTGCGAATCAGCAATGACAGCCGTGACAAACACTGCAGCAAAAAAACATAATGAGTAAGTCTCAACTGATTGAGTTGCACTAGGCACCAGCCAACAAAACCCCGACCCCCAACACCCACACCGCCCATCCTGCCTTTTATCATGGCTGAACTTGTGAGTCAGCAGGATCTAGACTGGACAGGAGCCATCTTTGATCCTGCTTTTCTTCCAGTCAGGTTTTCAGACATGTTTTTGTTTCTTTTCTTTTTTTTTTTTTTAACAGTACCCCCTCCCTCGAGTGTATTAGCTGTAGCCCTGGGCCTTACAAGGCTCGCACCATCTGTATGAGGCCTTGTCTGTCAGCTCCGAGATGTGTCATGTTGTGCTTTGACCTCTGATCACAGAAAAAGCTCTCTTTCTGCTGACCACCGCCTGCTCATTTGCTGTGTTAGAAGGTCCATAGGGGGGCATCTGATGTGGTTATGAGTGTATCACCCAGTACCACTCCCCAATGAGCACATGGATAACTGATGGAGTGACTTCTCTCTCTCATACAGAAAGTCTTTGTGATACCTCCAGCAAGCACATATAGTGGAGCAGATGGTGGCCCTCATTGGGTGAGTAATTTAAGACATTGACTTATATCTGGGGGCCCATGAGCAAATGGAAAGGCAAAAATGGTGTGTGTGTGTGTGTGTGTGTGTGTGTGTGTGTGTGCACATGTGTGAGTGTGTGTGTGTGGTTTCGGTGTGTCAGAAAGGGTGGGCGGACTACTTAGATGTATAGCGGAAAAAATGAAAGAGTTAAATGAAGACAAGGAGAGAAAGTCACCAGCAAATGTACCACTGAGCTCCTTTGTTCTGTACGCTGGGGAAACCCTGTACATAGTCTGCAAGGTGTCTACCTACAGTTCCCATAAAGCATCAAATTGACAGTTTGACTGTGGAAATTAGTATGGTGGTAGTGCCATTGGTAAATTACAGGCCGAAATGAGATCATGGGGTCCAGACTTTGTCCGTTGCTCTGAAATTCCCATCATCTTGTTTTCAGAGCTAAATGGCCTAGATAGACGGGAGTTGTTGATGCTGTACGCCTACATGTTGCTTGTTGTTATACTCACTGTGCGATCGCTTTCACAAACATAGACTAAGCTTGAGCTTGTATGATAAATATGTGTTTTAAAACCATATATGCTTTCTGGAAGGTATTAAATGACGCCTGGATTTAGCTTTTGGGTTAAATGGAACTTGAGGCCAGACACTACAGGTGAATAGGGTAAATATTTCAATTAATATTTATCACTATTCTTTCCTCACTTAATTAATCACGGAGCGTTATAAGAGTTGTTGATGTTTTCTGAAATGTTATGTTTAAATATGCAAATGAGAGATTTTTTTCTAATTAAAAGTGTAGTAATCTGCACACTTTTCCAGAATTGAAACCTGAGCATTGTATGAATGTAATTTCAGGTTTAAAAATTCCTGTTTCATTTTGCTGTTATATTAGAGTTAAAGGTTTTCTCTTTTTATCAAACACCTGATATAAATCAGGTTAATGATATATGAACAAACCCCTCTGAAACTTTCAGAATATAAGACAGGAATAAAACTGATAAGTTTGGTGCATGTAAGTGCTACTAAATTGGAGATTTCTGGCTCAGTGCATAAGAAAATAAAACATAAAAAGATAAAGATGTAATTGAAATCTACAGATGTGAATAGATAACGTGTAATAAAATGAACACTTAAATGTCTATGCTTTATTTCCAATAGTCTGAAAGAATATACGTTATGTAAGCAAAATTGCCCAGTGCATGAAAAAACTATGATTTTGCCTGTGGTGTCTAGCCTTAATGCAGTTTTAGTTATCGTTTCCCACAGGGATGAGTAGTTGCACCCCAAATCTGATGCCATAGCTCAGGTTGGTCCTGGTTTGTGGATGGAGTTTTGTTGACAATGCAGGATGGTGATTTGGCCCTGTCATGTAATGGATCTGACGTCGTCTCTGTCATTGGCTTGTGGCCTGTGGTCCTTCTAATTTGAAGATATGACGCCCACCCAGAGTGTTTCATATGAACCACTACTTCACATAAAGATCCCATAATGGTTAAAAGAACTGTTTGGAATACTGTGAAGTGGGCGTGTGTGAGAAAGTAGGAGAGAGAGAGAGATGGAGACAAACACTGAGAGAGACAAAGGCAGGCAAAGTAATGCATCGTATGAGAAGTACGAGAAAATCCTGTCTGTACATAAAGCCCCCTAAACATATTTGGATACAGAACCACGGTTAAAAGTAAATGTCATCACATTAGATAACACAACAGAGCCTCTCTTTAAATTATTAAATGGGTCTTGATGTCATTTTTCATGGATATATAAAGACAGTTCTCCTCACATTCACACACTATCAGAAGAACCACCGGTATAGTTTATATTGTTAACACGTTCCACAAACTTTTATGATATATGATACAAGAGCCAGAACAGTGGCCAGGTCACTACGTGATGCTGGTGTAGGAAAACTTGCTCCTCCAAAATGTCTCAAAGTGGCTCAGGGTACAGTGTTTTGCATTGGGTGCACACACTCTAAAAAATGCTGGGTTGTTTCAACCCAATTTTGGGTCAAATATGGACAAACCCAACCATTGGGTTAAATCTCTAAATTAATTTTTTAACCCAACAGTTGGGTTTGTCCATATTTGACCCAAAATTGGGTTGAAACAACCCAGCTTTTTTTAGAGTGCATGGTCCTGCAGTACGGTTCGGTAGTCCTTTGCAGTGATGCGCACATATAGCACAATTAGTAGGCCTTGGGAATCCCATGATATTGTAGCCCAAACCATCACTGATCCACCCCCGTCCTTCACTCTGGGCATGCAACAATCAGGGTGGTAAGCTTCTTTGGGGCTTCTCAACATTGTAACTCTCCCAGATATGTGTACTAGTGAAGGTGGACTCAACAGAGAACAATACATGTTTTACATTGTCCACAGCCCAAGATTTCCTCTGCTGGCACCATTGAAATCTATGTTTAGCATTGGCACGCGTGACCAAAGGTTTGGCTGTTGCAGTCTGACTATGAATATTGACTCCCGACAAACCGTTTTGGTGGAAACAGAAGAGTTTACTTTGGGATAAAATTATAAATAAAGTAAAACTTTTATACTTATTATTTACTTTTATCAATCAAAGTATTATATGTTTTGGTATAGATTAAAGGGGAGCTATTATGCCCCTTTTCAAAAGATGTAATATAAAGGCCCTTTCACAGTGAACACGAAATTCGGCACAAATTTGTCTGTGAATTTTCTGCTCAAAATAACTCTCAGATCATTTATTATAGCTTTTCAAATTTTCCTCTATTTGGGTGTGAGCAAAAACATGCCATTTTTGTGTGTGTCCTTTTAATTGCAAATGAGCTGCTGCTCCCTGCCTACTTTCCAGAAGAGGGCGGAGCTTTAACAACTTGTGCTTCAACAACAACAAAACTGGAGAATCTCATGCAGCCAAAATGTCAGAAATTGTCAGTAACGTGTTCAGCCTTACATGTTTAAACCATTGTCAGACACTGATGGAGAGACTCAGGAAGAAGTTACAACTTTTAGAATGGATTTTAAACTGGATGTTTATAAATGTTAGTGGATAAATTTATGTAGTTGTTGTGGAGTTGAATCATTTCAACTCATCGACTAGCATGTACCGTTATGTTAATCTTTTGTGCAAATCCAGCGTTGAACTAACTGTTAGCTGGTACATCCAATAACAGAGCATTTGTAATGTTTTTTGGCACATACATTGTATGTGTCTAGCTGCTACAGACTGCTGCGGCTCACTGAGGGCACAATCTAAGCTAATAGGGCAGATTGTCACTGGTCATGGGCATGGGCTGGAACCGTGCGTTTGGAGAGATGATTTAGGGGATTATAAAAAAAGCTGGTTTTTTTACACATACTATGGACACACATCTGTTTTCAACACGTTATAAAAATTAATTTTGCATAATAGGTCCCTGTTATGTGCTTAAAGATGTTAACTGGAATGAACGCAACATTTAGGTGAGATGCAGCTGTTGCATTGTGGGGAAGAACAAACCAAACAACAAAGGATGCAATTATAATGTTTATTAACACGGTGAGAATTTAGACAATACAAGAAAAACATGAACTCAATAAAAGTAAGAAAAAACGAGGATGTCGCCAAACAAAAGAAATAATCATAACAAAACCCACTAACTAGCGCCCACGCCCCTAAACTAACTACCGAAAATAAAATGTAGAAACAAAACCGAAAACTTCGGCACGGCGCCTTAACTAAACTCCTCTAAATAAATAAACAAAAAAATACAATGGAGGCGAGCACCCACATACTAACTAACATTAATTGCTAGCTACCAAGTCAAGCCGTCACGCACTATACGGAATCAACAATTGTCAGTGGGGTTGATATTAGCACTGGGCTGTCTGCAGCAAAACCGAATGGTTGACAGATAATGACTTCACGCCAGAATTCGAATGGACACAAACATTTAACACGAGAACTTGTATCACGCTCTAACTCAATCAGATTAACTATTACACAGAAACAAACAACTCACAGATGCCGTCTCAATAAACCACAGACTAAATAAACAGTTCGCAGACACAAAGTATGGCTGGCTCTGGCTCGTCAGAGCGTCATGACGTCACCAGGATGATCACTGCTTTACCGTCCAATAGGATCAACCTAAAACTCGACAGATAGGTAACAAAAGAGAGGGAGGGGAAAAAAAAAACAAAAAAAAAACAAAATACAAAAACATACGTGGAACGTAACAGTCCCCTTTAAAATATATTTGTGTGCATATGCAGTGGTGTGAAAAACTGTTTACCCCCCTCCTGATTTTTTTTATTTTTTGCATGTTTGTCATATTTTAATGTTTCAGATCATCAAACTAATTTAAATATTAATCAAAGATAACACAAGTGAACACAACATGCAGTTTTTAAATTAAGGTTTTTATTATGAAGGGAAAACAAAATCCGAACCCACATGGCCCTGTGTGAAAAAGTGCTTGTGGGGTCTTTTGTGACCTCTTGGATGAGTCGTTGCTGCGCTCTTGGGGTAATTTTGGTCGGCCGGCCACTCCTGGGAAGGTTCACCACTGTTCCATGTTTTCGCCATTTGTGGATAATGGCTCTCACTGTGGTTCGCTGGACTCCCAAAGCTTTAGAAATGGCTTTATAACCTTTTTCCAGACTGATAGATCTCAATTACTTTCTTTCTTATTTGTTCCTGAATTTCTTTGGCTCTCAACATGATGTGTAGCTTTTGAGGATCTTTTGGTCTACTTCACTTTGTCAGGCAGGTCCTATTTAAGTGATTTCTTAAAAGCAGATGCACAAAGCGAAATATGGCATTATTTTGCTTACATTGCCGACAGTCAGGGCAAGCCCACGGACACCACAAAGCCCGTCTGCAAAAGATGTTACAAAATAACGCAAGCGAAGGGAGTCAAAAGCATCTTGCCGACAAACATCCCGGTTTGTACAAAGAATTTAAAGAGCGACAGTTTAGTGTGATACCAGCATAAGATTTATGCTCGCAAACATTAAATGAGTGTTTTTTATTTTACTCGTGCAAGCAGACCTGAGGTGTATTATTGAGTCTAAGTTTAATAAGTGATATCTGGTTGCAAAAATAAAATTAATTTAAAAATACATAAATATGTGAAGGGTATATATGGTTATTATAAAACAATTTATGCTTTAAATAACATTGCTCTAAGTATTTACAGTAATCAAATTTTTACAATAATCTTATTGCCAAAAACACCTACATGTATTTAAAAAAACAGCAAAAAAGCATAACAGCAAATAATTTACAATTTTATTGAGCATGAAAGTAATAAACATTAAAAATTATATTAAATCTAACTCTAACTTCACGGCAATGAAGCTCAAATCCAGAATTATCAGCCTGCACACTGGTGAAGAAGGAAGTTCTGTCATATTTTATTTATTTACTTTTCCTGCTGTTTTAGGTTTTTGCCGTAGTATCGTTTAAGTATCGGTATCGTGATATTTAAGTTAGGTATCGTATCGAAGTCAAAATTTTGGTATCGTGACAACACTATCTGAAACATTAAAGGATTACTCCACTTTTAAATACACTGTTCCTGATAAATTTACTCCCCCCCCCCCCATGTCATCCAAGATGTTCATGTCTTTCTTTCGTCAGTCGAAAAGAAATGAAGGTTTTTGAGGAAAACATTCCAGGATTTTTCTCCTTACAGTGGATTTCAATGGCTACCAACAGGTTGAAGGTCAAAATTATAGTTTCAGTGCAGTTTCAAGGGCTTTAAACGATACCAGATGAGTAATAAGGGTCTTATCTAGCGAATCGATCGGTCATTTTCGAAAAAAATACAACCGTTTATGCTTTATAAACAAAATATCGCCTTGAACGTACTTTCCGCTTCTGCATTCTTCATAACGCTTACGCTGAATGTTCTACGCCTTCCCTATTCTACTTACGGAACGAACGCGGCGCCAGTTTCGTTTTTTTCCGTAACTTGAATAGGGAAGGCGTAGGACATTATCCTATATTGTTGTATGTTTTTACAATATGATCTAAATGACTGTTCAAAATGAATCTAATGTATTTGAACACTGTATAGTTGTTAAATGTTAGTGTATCATGTTTATAGTTAATGAACTACACTGCTAGGGCACCTGTGTGAACTTGGAAGGGAAATTCATATATCCAATAAAAATCACCTTAGGGCGTAAGGAAGTTTGTAAAGGCCTCTGGGTTAGATATTTTGTTGTGTAATTTCATGAAATTCATTTTAATTGTCCCTTAACACTGATTCTTGAGATAAGGGACAAAACTTGTTTTAGAAGTTAGTTTTTATTATTTAATAATACATTATTTTTTAACTGATATATTTGTAGACAAATGTCTCAACTAATGAACCATGTAAGGGAACAGGTTTTTCTGAAAATGTTTTTTTTTTTTTTTTTCTTTCTCTAAAAATGTACATATATTCACCTCGGAACTTAATTTGTGTAAACTCCGTCAGACGCATTAAAAAGCATGATATTTTAATTTGATCTATCCAACAACAGTGTAAAGTCTTCAATTATGTAATGATGGTGTTCAGTAAAGGAGCTGAGACTCGGACTCGGGACTCAGTCTTGAACTCGGTCTTGAGACCTTATTGTAATGGTCTTGGTCTTGTCATGGACTCATGTGCATTTTGACTCGGAATTGACTCGTACTCGAACATAGTAGGAATCTGACTCATTCCCGAGTCCCATTAAAAATATTTCATGATTATTACTGTATGTTATTATTTCTGTAAATTGATGTTTGGTTGACACGTCCAATGATTGGTGATTTTCTTGTGCGCAACTGCGCATGACTTGAGACTAAAGGCCTTTGCACACTGTGCAAAGGCAGCAGGACTCGGGTAGTAGCGGGAAGTTCGGATCATTTAACTGACTCGGATCTTTGAATCTCATTCAGCAAAATGAAAAAATCTTTTTTCAAGTCATCTAGTTAATTTTAGCAGAATATAATTGAAATGTTACATTTTAAATTCCCCAACACATACTACTTGCGCAAACGTTTTCCCCCGTGTTCCCCAGAAAGATTAGATACCTCTCGTGTCTAGAACTCCAAACTTTCTGGTCTCGGTCTCGACTCGGACTCAACATACTCTGAACTCGGTTTTGACTCGGACTTGAATGAGCTGGTCTCGACTACAACACTGATTTATAACCAATGTTCTTAGGTAAATCGGACATGATATCATGTAGTTCAGCTGATGTTTTAATATTTTAACACAATGAAGTGAAAAAAGAATGAGACATTTCTTTCAAAATGAACAAAAACCTTCTCCTGATGGTGTTAAATTCTGACAATATTGACAAAGGTCCAGCTGGGGCCAAATATGCATTATATTCCTCGTATGCAAAAAACATAATAAATCACATTATATAGACGTTTTGAGTGCACTTGCCAACCATCAGCCATAAAACATGACAGAGTTGACAAATTTGAATTTTTTCCCACCTTAACCACGTGTTGTACAGTACAGTACAGTACAGTAGTTTTCTTTCTCAGTTGTAGCTGCCTTAATAAGCATATAAAAAATGCCAATATATATCCCACAACTATTTACAGAAACTATTATGATGACGGAGCTGACATGTTAAAGCTGCAGAGACTTCAACATTTTTTGAAATATAAAACTTCCAGGACTATGTTTCCTACTGTGAGATCTACAATGAGCAGGAAATTGTAAGTGACATTGCCTGATTTATTCAGAATTATAAAAAATCAGTTGATGCAAAGTGAGGACACAACTTTGATAGCCATTTTTTATGGAAAATATAATTCAAGACTTAGGTTTTGTATTGTTTGATGTATTACAGATCTCCACCTTTCAATTTAAATGCATATTTTTGAATGTGTTGCATTTTAAACACTTTGTTTGGCAATTTTACATTGTGACTTCATGCTGAGGACAGGCTAAATTACATGTATTTTCCAAGTATAGAGCATGTATTTATTTAATACTAACAAAATTATTTAAAAATCAAAGCAATGAATGTCCCGAGTATCCAGATTTCCTTTAGATGTAACTTTTTAAGTGTTTTGATGAATTTATTTATTTTTAACTTAAAGAGGGCGTTTGTGTGTAGAACATGTTTTGTCCTTTATCTCAAGAATCCGTGTTAAGTGTTTCTTATGGGGCCTCTGTACTTGCAAACTTATTGTACCTGCAGACCTTCATATTATATGCTGTACATTTATGTTGTGCAGAGATGTTTTTAGAGACTGTCTACAGAGTGACAGGAAGTAGAGTTATATAAATTGAGCTGTTAAGGTCCACATTACTACCATCTGCTGTATGTTGAATTACAAACACATGCTGTATTGTGTTAAACCCCAGACTCTTTAAGCACCTGTGCTGTTGCGGTGGCCAGTAGTGTTGCAACAGGGTAATAGGATGCGATAGGTGGTGTTCAGTGCTGCTGTTTTTGGCTTGCGAACACCTGTCTTCGGGCAGCCCCATCTGACAATGCTAAGCGTCAATCACCCCGGCCATAACTGCAACGGCACATGTAGATTGCATCAGCGCTCTGCTTTGAAAACAGCTTGTTGCCCTCTTACTTTCCAAAAATTGCTGATGCTATAGGGAATTTCTTACAAATCTGTTTCCAATGAAGAAGAAAAAAACTTTATTTTCCTCACTTTTTGTCCACATGATGTTTTTGACCCAAAATTAAGTGGAGGGAATATCAGCAGATTTGGGTTATTTATGGACTTGTTTTTCTTCAGAGAAAATTAAGATGTATTCAAGGAACTGGATGTGATTTGAGAGTTGCATTTACCGTGTCATTACTGTTTATCTCTCTGTGTCCTTTTGTGGTTTTACCAAGTACACACTCAGATATGATGCAACTCAAGTCCATTTGAGAGTATGTGTGTGTGAGTATCTCCTTAACCATATTTTGAGGACAAAAACGTGTGTGTGTGTCTAATGTGAGAGTTGCAGATAGGGTTGTTGTGGTATTGTGTGTGCGTGTGTGTGTGTGCGTGCATGTTTTTGTAACATATCAGGACACAAATTTGTATAATGACATGGGTATGACATAGGTATTACAAGAATAGTGTGATTTATGAGGACATTATCCCATGTCCCCATTTTTCAAAAGGCTTATAAATCATACAGAATGAGTTTTTTCGAGAAAGTAAAAATGTGCACAGTTTTCTGTGATGCGTAGGTTTGGGTGTAGGGTTGGTATATGGCGATAGAAAAAACGGTTTGTACAGTATAAAAACTACTTTACGCCCATGGAATATCCCCACAATTCACAAAAACAAACCTGTGTATGTGTGTGTTTAAGAGAAAATATAGGTAAAGCTGCAGAAATGTGAAGTGTGCCTCAGATCAGAGTGTTTACTTTTTTTAAGTCTTTTGTAGAAGTGAGTGTGTGTGTGTATAGGTCAGGTGTTTGTCTACATTGTGGGACCAAAAGTCCCCACAAGCATAGTGAAAAGTGAAAGCACCTACATTGTGGGCAGCAAACCGATGAATATACATACTAAATGTTGCCTTGATAAAAATATAAAAATTCACAAAGGTGTGTGTGAGGGTTACATTTTGGGTTAGGTGAAAGAAAATATTATTTACTGATTTTAAAAAAAAGAAAGAAAGAAATGGAAAGTCCCTATCATGACAGAAAATCAAAGGTGTTGTGAGTGTGTTGAGCGCCTTTGAATAGATATTAAGATAAAAAAAGCGAAACCAAAGCCTTGAGAGCAATTTCTTGGATAAATATCTATATTTCTTAGAAACACCCTCACTTTTTCTTTTTTCTTTTTTTCTTTTTTTTTGAATAGAAAAAAAGTCCACTTTTGATGTACCCTTTTCAGATAAAGTAGGTCTGTAGGATTGTACCCAGAAAAGATCTTGCCTCCCGTCCTAATTTTTCCTCAAGGCATCAAACGATTAATTTTATTTACTGCCATTATAAGTCTTTTTTTTTTTCTCTGTCTGTGAAACAAGTTAAATTGTTTTTCTCCGTCCTCCTTTCTCCAGATTTCACATTTTTGGCAGAACATCGCAAGCTGTACATTCAGCTCTCTTACACGAGAGTTTACATTTACTAGTTTTTACACTCAGCTCATAAATATCCCATAGAGAGCATTTAGATTTACACTACAATTATCCAAACATCACACAATCAAAGAGAAATAAAATGCTGTTATTTCTGGAATATTCTTGTCAACGCTGTAAACTTTCTGGAGCAATAAATTTTTAGTATTTAGTCGTAACCCAGTCAAAAAAAGTCATATGGGCCTTCCTGTTTCAGGCCTGGATGGTGTGTTGCACCGTATCCTGTGCTTTATGATTCAAATGTTAATGTTTACCTCTTTTACTACCTTCCACTTATGAACTCTTCTTCCTCTGCATTTATTGCCCTGCCTTGCTCCTGTTATAGCCTCCTCTTTGATTTTATAGGTGTGAAAAAATCCATCAATAATCACTGAACTTTGTTCAACTTAATTACGTTAGTACAGTTTTTTTAAAGTGTTATTTCATTGTTTATAATAATGTGATTTTAAGAGCTATGGAAATACATCTTTCCTGAGACACCATCCTTTCAGATTAATTTAATTTTGTAAAGTGTAGTTTTTCAGTGTAGCGATTTAAATCAGTTCCAAAACAGCATTTTGTACATTAAGGGGAAAATCAAGGACATATCATTGAATTATACAGCTTGGAGACATGTACACCTTTTTAAATGTCTGTAATGTGTTATGCATTAGATTATAAATCGTTTTTAATTAATAGAGACCCTTGCTTATGATTTCAAATATGTTTTTCTATTACTGTGACAAGCAGGGTGTGTAAGTGGTGTTTTTTTTTTTTTCTTTTCTTACACACAACTGTTCAAACTGTAAGTCTATTTCACGATATCTCTATGCTAACTATTTTCATTACATTTATTTTGTTGCTTTGCTTTCTTTTTATAATGACTGTATCTTGTTGTTTGCATTGTGGAAGCATGTCACAGGTTTTGCCTGTGAGTTAGTGTTGATATTTCTTCAGAAAGTGTGAGACTTTTAGTATTTTAAAGGCTTATTTGAATCCTGTTTATTATTAAAACTATTATATGTGATATTATATTATACATTACATTTTAATACATTATGCTATCATTGAAAAGTAATGAAATATGTAAACATGATGTGAAATCTAAGACGACTTTCTGGTGTATTTCATGTTAGCAGGATGCTTATGGCTGATGCAAATATGGGATAAGCTTTCAGTTCTCTTTCCCTCAAAGTGAAACTTCATTTCTTATATATAAGGTTGGCATTTTAGCAGGGTAAATGTGGCTTCGTCCACACATGTGACACATGGCTAAACATTAATTTAAGTCTGAATGTATAACGGACTGGATGTTGACCCTAAATTGTGTGGAAAAGCATTTTCATGACAAGCAATGTGCAAGCCATAGATTATGTAAACATTTTTATATTCAGGATAAAAGAAAAGATTAAAGTATAGTGATTTTCATGAATTACTTATTTTTAAGTGATCCTACATGCCAGTTTATGTACTCGTATAATTCTGACGCTTAGAATCTATTGAAACTCTTTTTTTTTTTTACTTTGTAAACTTTGTGTTTTTGTGTTTAATTTAATTAATTAATCTATTTTGTTCTCTGTTGATGTTGGTTCTGCAGCTCATACTATATTTAATTTACATTTAAAAACAGTAAAGCAGTAATTATGTCTGTACATACAGTCTTTAGACATTTTAGAAGGAAATAAATAATTCAGCTATTTGTTCTGTAATATATGGACATGTACTGGTATGTTCACTAAGAAAAATTACTTTTTACTCATTTGCTATTTTCAAAGCAAAGTTATAGTTATATATAAAGTTATATATGTTATAGATGTAAAAATAGCATAAAATCTTTGTCCAAATAAAAAAAGGGAACAAGAGAAGCAGCTCTATTTAATGCATCCTATCTGTGGGACATAGAGGAGACACAGACATTACTATTTTAAGATTAATACCAATGAAATACATTTTTAAAATAATCATGTAGGCTATAGTTTCTGCATTTATTGTATTTCATGACCAGGTCAATGGTTTTGGCTGAGCTGGCCCTAAAGAATTGTTTAAATGAAGAACAAACGCACGATTAAATGATGGATGGCTGTTTTCAGTCTGGTCAGTGTGTGTTCTATAAATGTATGTTTATTGCTATATGGATTGTCCTGTCTTAAAGTGGAATATCTATAAATTACAATTGTTCATAATGGAACATTTTTTATCTCAGTTAAGAGTTATTTTATGCATTCCAGTTTTGGCAAAGTCTCTGAAAAGCTTAGCTGATTTGTGAGGACCTGTGCTGCTAAATAACTGTGATGTCAATAAGTTCTTTATTTTGTCGAACTACACAAATTATCTATCGTGAGGAGATACCAGGGTCCTGAAGCAGCTTTGTACAGGATGTAAGGGGGGGGGGGAGAGATTTTAAAAGTCGGAACAAAACGTGAAAACAAGCAATTACTGCAATGTAACCATGTCCTTGTTCACTCAGTGCAGATTATCTTCAGACTATGCATGATTTGACATTACTGTAGTTTAGTAGTCCTGAAAGGCTTTGATTTCCTGTTTCAGTCTTTTTCTTTGTCTCAGATGGAGTGTGGCTTATTGTTCTGTCTTATATTAATGCTATTTATTGTTGTTCTTTCCTGATTTGCAGGCTAATCGTGAGTGAGATCTTAGAACTAATGCCTTGCCAAGAGCAGGCTTGCTTGAAGATATTAAACCACTCCATCTGTATAGGCTTGCTTTCAGTTTGTGTTAAAAAGAAGGTTGAGTTATGAAAGAAAATGTCACATTTACTGACGTTTTTTCTTTAGTGCAGCACAAAATTAGATATTTAGCAGAATGTCTGAGCTGCTCTCTTCATACTGTAGCTGTAAAGGAACATTTTCAGAGAAAAACAACTTAAAATTGTCATATGGCTTTGAAAGACTTGACATCCTCTGGACCACATTCACTTTCATTATATAGAAGAAAGCAGCTCAGATAATCTGCTAAATGTCTACTTTTGGAAAAACAAAAGACAAACAGGTTTAAAACAATATAGGCCAGTAAATGATTAGTGAATTTTCATTTTTGGCTGAACTATACCTTTAAGTATCAGCTTAGAGTGTGCCTGTGTTAAATCATAATGAAACAGCCTGTGGTTTCACCTCATATAACCCCTCCCATCGATGACACCGCGTCAATTCCGTTGATTGGTGAAGCCAAGCGGTTGTTTTCATTCAAAAAAGGCTTTTGTCCGTGGCTCATTTTGTGTCTATTCAAATACAACTTACTGTAAGAATTGTATTGATAGTCATTAACTTGGTATCTGAGCTCAAAGTGATCTGATCAACAGAGGATGCGTCCTTTCTAAATGCCCCAGCATGCATTTCAATCTGGCAGCGTCTCCTGCTGTTCCTTAAGAACATTTGTGAATAGTTGCATTATCAAAACAAAGAATATGCAGATGATCCTGTTTTTTATTAAACTACTTTATATGTGACTGATGGTGACATGCCAAGAAAGATAAGAGAAGTAGAGAAAACAGTGGACGGATGGGAAAAGAGATACTCCTGACTGGAGAAATCAAATCAAAGCTGACTAAAGTCGACTAATCTGATTGGCTAACTCATTCCAGTGCTAATAGGGAACATTACTAACTGACCACCCTTGCTATTTCTGGTACACTCAGAGGCTTACAATTGTGATCATAAATAACTAATTTGGCGTCGCATTCCTGGCACGGAGGAGTTAAATTCTTGCTCTTTTCTGGAAGGCACAGAGGGCAAAGTCACCTGTTCGAGAGGCATCACTGGACAAAGACAGCATTGAGCTGAAGGTCTCAGGGTTGAGTCCCCATGGAGGGTGACTGGGTGGTGACCAAGCTTTTCACTGGAATGTTAGTAAGAGTTGTATTACTAATACTGACCGTAATAATACGCAGGACAATAATCAGCCCTTTATTCTCAGTGTTTATGAGTAGAAAGATACTGGATCAGAATCACAAGGGAGTGAATAAACCGATTGCACATCAAGTTGAACAGTTACGCCATGGCATAGTGCGCTACAGAAACTTTGCAAATGGTAAACAGTGAACAAAGGTCTTTAATTGTCTTACTAAGGCCTTAACCAGCAAGACAGAACAGAATCGATCAATGACTTGTTTCATTAGATGTGAGCGAGGTGACAGCTTTATCTGTGGCTGCTGCCCAAGGCCTCTTGTTGTGCGGTAAGCCGTGCGAGTCATTGCAGCCCCGTCCAGCTGGGAATCTGAGTCATGAGCCCATTTCGCCGCCCTGTTTCAGGTAAACGTGTTTAAACTTCGCAGGGGGCAACTGCAATGCAATCGGTCAATGTTAGTGCAAAAAGGGGGATTTTTTTTTTTTTTTAGGGCTGGATTGTTTTCACGCATAGCAGTTTAAGTTTAGAAGAGCGTTGTGTGCCACGCAAGAATTTTGAACATTTGCATAGTAATGTATGGGTGCTTTTTCTGGAGTTTTTTTTTCTTGAACAGTCTGAGATAAATCAGAACAAAACCTGAATAGCATGAAGGTATATTTTGTGCATTTAGGGGAAAATAGGGGAGATTTTGTTGAATTATTTAGTGCTCTAAAGTGGGTGCTATGGAGTAGGTGTTCTTTGTTCATGCTGTACAACTAAGTAGCGTTAAACTAATTTTTTTTTTTTTTAACAAGACCCTTCTTGTTGCATGACCTCACAAGAGTGGTAAATCCCCTTTTCTTATATGCAAGTTTATTTTTATTGGAAATACATTTCGTTTAAATGTTTTTGTGATCTTATTTTTTAGCTTATTTAATGGATTGGGGAATGGATTTGGAAATATGCCTTTTGATTGTTCTAGAGAAAGTATATTAATGCAAAGTACATTAAAGTATATTATAAATTCAAATACATATTCTAATTTTAATGCTAATGTTGAAATGCCAAAATAAATGAGAATACATTTAAAAAAATAATTAAACTAGTGTAAGGCTCTTTTCTTACTTGAAATGAATAGTATAAATGAAATTTATAAATGGTCAATGACTAAGAATATATTTGTTCATAACTGTATTCATATTATAGTGAACTGTGCTTAAAAAAATCATACACAAAAAATAAGCCTTTTTTAAAAATGTAAAATTCCATCAAATTGAATTGAATAATCCTTACGTATTTGAATTGAATAATTGATTAAGGATTGTTCAATTATTCAATTAAAATACGTAAGGATGGAATTTTACTATTAATTAAATTGCGTAAATCTTAAAAAAGGCTTTTTTTGAGTGCAATGGGACTCTGTGATCACAGTAAAACTGTGATTTCTTTATCATTTTATTGGTTTAAAAAATATATAAAATGATAGTTATCTGCTTTGATTTCTGTTTGTCTATTCGTCTGTGACTCTGTGTCACGGGTGATTGGTTAAGTGACATCCTGTTGAAGGTGAGCACGGTTTACCCGCAGACCTAGAGCTCACCGGATAACTCAACCTACAGCTGCCTCACTGTATGACTGTACAGAGAGCACCGCTCCTGTGCGGTTACTGCTCTGGAGGTGTGTGAATGCATTCGTCTTGTATAACTCTTCTGCAAATTTCAGAATAAATGTTGAGTGCAGGTGAATTTTATGTTTTATTATGACATCCTTGTTTGGCATGCTTCTGTCACGAGCAACAATGCAGGTGGCAATAGGTTAAATATACATAGATACATAGAAATATATTGGCTAGCATAGTTCATGTTTGTTTGTTGGATTTCAGGTGACTTTCTTTTAGACGCTGGAGGGGTTGTTGGCATGGTCTTGAGCCTTTCCTCTATAGATCAGCCCCCCATTCAATTGGGTTTTGCGCTGCCTGAGTCCAGGAGTTCGTTGGTATGCTGAAATCTATCAGATCTCTTTTCAAGACATTTTTATACCTCCGCTTGGGCCCCAGCCGGGCACCGTCCTTTAGCACACTGTGTAACCTTAAAATTGGCCTAATTGGAAGCCTATTATTTTGTCCTTTAATATTTTCACAGTAGTCCTATCAGGCTATTCCATTTTTTTTCTGCGATATGCAGCAGCATATCTTTGTGTTGATATATATACGTAAATACATCTCGGTTGCTGCTGTCTCTGTGTGTGTGTTTCCGTTTCAAAACTCTTGCTCTTAATCATCACTCCCGTCAAATACAAGTATCGTTGCATGAACCTATGTCTCGCATCTGTTGTTTACCTACACTAGCGGTGCAGCCGCAAGTGCGTCAATATTGAATGCCGTTCTGAGTGTTGCTCTGACGTTTAAATATCCTGTTTACTTGTTTGCATGATTTTTATTATCCTTCAGTGAGCGAAATGTTTATTATTGGTTATTAATAGCCTCATTGGTGACATCTTTTCTACTTTCTCTGTATTTACAGTATAGATATACAGAGCGTTGGTCAGCTAGAATAGGCATATTGCAGACTGACCAGCCAGTGTGTCTAATGGCCGTGCTGAAGTGCCAGGGTTTTGTGATTAAGAGGAAGGGAAGGGCATTACAGGGTGAACTCTGGCAACACCATCTTTCTTCATCACATCCTCCTGAACCAGACACCCCAGCTTTCCTTCCTTCTCTGGCCCAGCCATGAGCAGCCCTGCCTGGCCTTGCCCGCACAGTCATCCTGGGCATGTTTGGTCCTCCAGTGAGTCAGTAGACAGTCCACCCTTAGTGAATTGTGTTCCTGTGTAATCAGAGCTCGCTTAGAGGATGGCTGATGTCTGACTGATCTCTCGTGCCCTAGCTTGTTGCATGGGTACATAGGAATGATTTGTTTGTGTCAAATGAAATTTTCAGCTGATGTTTTAGCAAACAGATTTCATCACTGGTGCTTTCTTCCAAAACCAAGTGAGCAACAATTTTGGAGACAGCATTTTAGGCCTCACAGGGTCATTACAGAAGCAAAAGCTTGTTTCCTGAGAAACATTGTTTAACCAAATTCTAAGGCAGCGGTGAAGGAATTTATATGATCATGGAATTTATATGATCATGTTCTTGTATTTGTGTATTTTTGATATATATATATATATATATATATATATATATATATATATATATATATATGTAACACTTTACAATAAGGTACATTACTTAATGAACTATAATGAACTGCACTTCTACAGCATTAATATCTTTGTTAATGTTAATTTCAACATTTACTGTTACATTACACTTTAAAATCAAGTGTTGTATTTGTTAACTAATGCACTGTGAACTAACATGAAGAAACAATGAACTGCTGTATTTTTATTAACTAACGTTAACAAAGATTAACAAATACAGTAACAAATGTATTGCTCATTGTTAGTTCATGTTAGGTAGTACATTAACTAATGTTAACAAATGAACCTTATTGTAAAGTGTTACCTATATATATATATATATATATATATATATATATATATATATATATATATATATATATATATATATATATATATATATATGCACACACATTAATCAGTTTTTGTATATAGGTATTTATTCAGTACTGAAAATAGAATTTTTAAAAATGTTAAATAATAATGTATTAAAAACTAATAAGCATCGAGCATTTGACACAATGTTTTAATGTGATTGGCATTTATTCTTATTTGAGTGTCAATTTTAGATTAACGCATTTGTGAGTCTCACGGTGACACTTTTTTGGTGCATCATGGAATTGCTGCATGTACAATGATCCAAATTTGTCTCTTATGATGTTCCATGACAGTTAGGATGCTTCCTTAGTAGACAGCTGCCTATGTAGGCAGTAGGTTGCAAGGCAGCTCACTAGGCTTTGTGTCTTTTATCTGATTATTTTGGTCTTTTGATTTCACAGCCTTTATTTCTCAGGTGTCCATGGATAAACTGTAAATGTTCTTGCTCTTTAGTGGAGGTGTGTGAGTTTGTAAGCACACTTGCCTGCCTTGTGTACGCATGTTTGTGCATTCGAGGTGACGAGTGTCTAGCCTATGTGGTGGGAAGTGACACTTGTATGAGTGTGCTATAATTACTCAGTTTTTTCCTCCTCTGAGAAGGCATGGAGCCCCAGAGGGGAAGAGATCAGTATTCCCTGTCTCCCAGTCCCGTGCTGATAAGTCTTTTCCAAAATAGGAGTGATCTCACCCCTCTCTTTCTGTCTTCCTCTTCTCCTTTGTTTAGTCTGTTTTTTTTTTTTTTACTTCATTCTTACTGTTTAAACATGGGACTGGCACAGCTGGTGGAGAAGCAGGAATGAGTGTGTGCACGTAAAGCAATGTATGTGTGTGCGTCTGTGTGTGTGTGTGTGAGAGAGTGATTAATACCCTGAGTTCGGGGATCTCCATTCAGGACGCGTCCTCGTAGTTTGCTCATGAGGTCATTGGGAAAGATCCTCATGTAACATGGAGCTAGTTTTAACTGACACCAAGAACCAGACCAGAGGTGAACAGCAGTGTAGTTATCAATTCCTCCTCACTCAGAGCACTACCTTCTTTTGTTTTAAAATAACTACGCTGTAAATGATTATAGGACAAACTGTGATCAAGGCCCTTACTTCATTAGTGTGTACAGATGTGTCTATGTTGGTAAGAAGCTCTAAATGTCTGTGCTTAATGTACTCTGGTCTATGGCCTCCACCCTTTATTTAAAAATGGCCGCCCTCATCAGATGTTCCCTCTAATTTTTGTCCTTGCTTAGCACAGCCTATTTTTATTGGGCGTATCCTTCATCCACCTATGATATACAAATTACTTAAATGAAGATTAGATTATCAATTATTATTAATTATTAAAGATTAAGTTATTATTATCAGGCTTTAAATAAAATCAATGATTTTAATATATATATATATATATATATATATATATATATATATATATATATATATATATATATATATATATATATATATATATAAAATCATTAAAATCAAATCATTGTAATATATATATATATATATATATATATATATATATATATATATATATATATATATATATATATATGTGTGTGTGTGTGTGTGTGTGTGTGTGTGTGTGTGTGTGTGTGTGTGTGTATAAATTAGGAGAAATGATTACATAAACAGTATGAATAAATGAATGAATTAATTATTACACAATTAAAAGTGTGTGTGTGTCTATGTATGTACTCTTTATTTTAAGGTGATAGTTACACGTTACTACTTGTACTTACTATAGTTATAAGAGTAAATTATGCATAATTACAAGTAACTAACCATAAACCTAACCATAACTCTGTAGTAAGTACATGTAGTTAATAGGGGTGTGACGAGATCTCGTGGCACGAGATCTCGCGAGACTAATATGTGACGAGATTTCTCGTCGAGGCGAAAAGTAGTCTCGTGATGTTGCCATGACAGAGTGTTAGAGTGATTAGGAAAGAATATGCCACCGCTTCATTTACATTACGCCTCCACTGTCATTTTGCTTTGTATTTAAATAAAAAACATTTAATTAAGTTGGATAACGGTCGCCGCCGCTCCATATTTACAGAGTTACGCGCGATCGCTGAAAGTGAAAGTAAACGCGATCGCGCATTCAAACGCGATTTCAATACCCGCATTTTGAAAGCGGCTCCCTGATAAATGCAAATATCTCTCAATATGAAAGCTATTTTAGGCTGGGCAGTGTAGTTGTAACCATCTCTTAGCTCTGTATCAGAGAAAAATTTGGTCTTATTTGAATATTGAGAGAGTGTGATTATGGTTGCACTTATTGTAAAGTGTTAGGCTACCATAAAAGATGAATAACAGTTTTCTCTTAATCCTAATAAGCACAAACAGTAAGGTTTCATTTGTTAACATTAGTTAATGCACTGTGAACTATCATGAACTAACAATAAATGACTATTTTTATTAACTAACATAAACAAAGATTAATAAATACTATAGCACATATATTGCTCATTGTTAGTTGAAGTTGGTTAATACATTAATGTTAATAAATGAGACCTAATTGTATAGTGTTACCATTTTTACTTATACTGTTTTTATTTCTATGATCAGTTTGTGGAAAGGAGTTCAGTTAAGAGGTCAAAAGTTGTAGAAGCTCATAAATCATGTACAGTAAGACCTGAGGAGACTGAAATCATACAGAAGAGAAGTCAGTCAGTTGAGTGTTAGTGACAAAAAAGTTAGTGACAAAACCTTTTACAGTGCTTGAGTATTGTTGTCTTTTACTGCATATGATAATTCATACTCAGAAAGTAGAACTGAAATGACATTCATTACAAGATGATTAGTTAAAACATTTCAAATACACGTGCAGAATATTTTTTCTAGTCATGTATTTCACCATCGAGGATTTCTTAAAAATAGTGTGTAAAAATCTTGTCTCGTCTCGTCTTGTGAACTCAATCTCGAGTCTCGTCTCGTCTCGTGAGATACCTGTCTCGTCACACCCCTAGTAGTTAATTAATATTACTCAGTACTTATTGGAGTAATTACAATGTAACTATCATATTTAAGTCTGATTAATAATCGAAATAATTTAAAAAAGTCTAATTTTCTTCAAGATAACTCATTTTTTATCATAAAACAAGACAAAATGCAATGATGCATTGCTTCTTGGATGACAGAAAATCTTTATCTTGAGAATCAGTCAGCCCTGTATATTTACACATACAAGTTCTCACAGCTTCAGTTCTGTACTGAAAATTGATAGGCTTGAAGTTGAAATATTTATTTAACTCTGATTCATTAAATATCAAGGTTTTTCCCACATTTTTTGTCTACATTCTGTGCGGAATTTTTTCAAATTTGCTCGGGAAGGACATCAGAAGTGTGCGGCCGTGCACGAGCGCAGCTTAGTGGGAACATTGGCTGGCAGCTTTAGAGGGGACCTGAGGTCAGAGGTCACCTGTGACTTAAGACTTGAGGAATTCAGTCTCAAGGAAATGAATAGCATGGGGGGGAGAAATAAGAGACAGAAATTGTAACGGCTACAGGAAATGATAGCTCATTAGAATGTTGTCAGATGGTGACTGAGAATTATTAACTGTTTTATAGAGAGATGTGAAGAAAAAGGAAGCTGGAACCTGTTTACCTCCAAAAAATCCCCATGTTTTTTGGCTGTTTCCACCTTCCTCCATGCTGATACTATAGTTCTTCTTGCATTATGTTGCTTCTGGGTAAGCTTAAGTCTCCTCTCCAAAGATTACAGTTTGTAAAACACAAGTGTTGACAAGTAATTCAGTTAATGGTGTTACAAGGCCTCAGTCTGTTTTTGCATCCATTATACTGGTTCGACTTACACTTACAAAAAAATGGATTTTTGTGGCTTCCATTTATTTAACTAATGACCTACTTAACACAAATTGTAAGCTAATTTTAATACATTTAAATTAGTAAAATATGAATTTGCTTAATCCATTTGTAACAGAACAACATGGATCCTTTTTACACATCCAGGCAGGGGATTTCCTGTTCCCAGCATGCTTTGCACCTAAAGTGCAGGTTTATTGTTAAAATTAAGTGTATGGCCAAGTGTTTTTGAGCAAGATAAAGAAATGACGGAGACTTTGTTAGTGTTTAATGTTGTGTTAAGATTTAGAGGAGTTTTTTTGTATGTTGTAAGTTCTGGTATCTTTTGTTTAGGTTGGATACCTGCTAGTAAGTTTGAGGTGTTTGCATAGAAGTTCATTGTTAAGAAAACCCATTTCCTACTCTCCAAAATTGAATTAATTTCAGCCAGAGAATTACTGTTTTGAGTGTACTCTCATGCTAATCTGTTTAGCTAATCCCCCAGTCTTCCTCTCCTCCGCCATGCTTCACTCCTCAATAAAGTGTGTCAGCCTGTCATCCGTCCTTGTCTGGAGAGCTTCTGTTGCTCTTTTTGTTTCTTTATTTTTCTCGCCCGATCTTGTTGACGTTTGCAAAGACTTAGAGCTTGCTGAGTCAGAAGCTTGTGTGGTCAAACAGGCCGTGAGGAGAAGTAGCCTGCGCTGTCATGCTCTTGATTTCACATGGCCGATGACCGGCATCCACATCATCCTGTTCTTCAGGATCATCATCCTTCCCTGCAATGTGTTTGAATCATCTCCCATTTCCTGTCGCTGATGTCACCCAGCTGGGAGATGGACAGACACATAGGAGCCGGTATACTAATTAAATGACCTCAGATACCCCTGTCCGCTCACCTGTGCTTTAATGCTGGCCGTAACATATCCTCAGCATCACTTAAATGTGACTAATCCATACTAATCAATATGGCAAACCTTGATAACATTGTTAGCTTGCTGCACTCATCCTAGGTGTGAGTGAACAGGCATGGTGGGAAGACTTGCTGACGCGCTCATTAGGTGTGTTTGTCTTTGTGTAATTGCACAGTATTTGTGCGGATTCTTGTCAGTTTTGTGTTTTATATTGATTAAGATACAATATGATGTGAAATATAAATAGTGCTTGTTTTTTTTTGTTTGTTTTTTAAATACAAATCGATTAAAAATAGTATATATTACTAATTCACTCTAGATTTTTATTTAATAGAATTTAATGGCTTGGTTATTTGTATAGAATTTATATAAATAATAAAACTTTGAATACAAAAGGACATTTTTTTTTAACTATAACTGTTTTGCTTGCTTTTTACTCATTGCAAGAAAGCCGTTATGCAGAACAGATTTGATAAACAATGACACATGGTTTTCCTGTAAATCCCGTATATTTGAAATAACTGATATGACACAAAGAAAATCTTATTTTGAATTATTGAGTATTCATTAACTCACATTTTTAAATACACAAAACACAATAGTTTTAATGATTCAATTTGAACAATAAGTAATTATCGATCTGTTAATGTTTCAGTATTTTTAATCATGTTAATCAGTTGCATGTATGTTGTGCAATGTCATTTAAGCCTTTTACTTTCATAAGAAATGAATTTTCATACAGTGAATGATATAGATAGCTAAAAATAGGAAATATGATGCAATTGCAGAAAACAAGTCTCAACACATTAAAACAGTGTGAAAAACGTAAAACTCATTATAATTAATACAAACATTACATGTTTTTTCACGATTTACATAGACAATATGCACTGTACATTAGAGGTGTGTTTGCACTTGCACATTTAAGTATTTATTTCACAGTTATTTAAAAACCAAATCACACCTTTAGAGTTTTTTCCTTATTAACACACATTTAAACAGTTTCAACAAAGCAAGCAGCATAACCAATTAACTTATTTAAAAAAAATACTCTCTTGTTTATATATCTGAAAAAGAAATAATTTGGGTTGCCAAGTTGATAATTTGGCTTCAGTTTGAATTTTCCATTTCTAACCTTTTTATACAAACGTTACACACAGTTGCAGCCACAACAATATTTTTTTCTCGTTTTACTCCCAAACAGAGGACAGAAACAACTTTAGCATTAGCTGTTATGTCAATTTAAATTGTATTAATTTTTGCATGAACATTAATACAATTTAATTAAAAATGTTCAGCTAGTGTATAGTGATGGAAATATCTGAGGTTTTGAGGTGTCCATTCATTTATATCATCTAATTTAGCATGATACACATTTTTAACACAATTTATATAGATTTTTATCAATCACATTTTTTTTTTTACATTTTATCATTATTATTATTATTAGCCAACACATTCTACTGAAAAACAAATGCATTCTATCTCTCTGCAGCATTTACGTTACATGTTGTAACAACTCGAAATGAATTTTCCTCCTACTCAGATATGCACAAGAACTTTTTTGTGAATATATGTTGTTTTTTCTTCTGATAACCTCATGATATACACCCTCAGGTTTGTTTTTCAGCAGAAATAATACTTTCCCACCATAAAAGATGTTTTCACTCCAAAATCATGCCAGATATTTTTTTGGAAATATTTCAAGTACTCACTTTTATTGCCCCTCATTGTACAAATCGCATGGGTTCCACCGTGAACAAAATCTGCTCTTAGCAAGCATTTTCCAAGACATATCACAACACATTTTGTCATCTGAAAATGTAAATATGACCAGATCATGCAATGTTGACAGTGAATATATATCTCTTAGTTCCAGCATGTTTTTCCAAAGAGATCTCTGCCCTAGAAAGTTCCAGAAGCGAAGTGAAAATCCTTGTTTTATGGACATGGAGATATCGTCCTCATGTTTTAGTAGCATGCTTCTGACGGTTGGTAGGAGTGTAATGTCTGACTCGTACAGGCACTGACTCACCGTGGCTCATCGGACAAGGCTCGATTGGAGCCCGCCAATTTCTCAAACACAAAGACACAAGTTTTTGATCTGACTCTTTGTTCTAGTGCAACAGCGTTTCGCTATACCTGTGCTCGAAAATCCCGCTGACAGAAAAAAAAAAAAACCTAATGAAGGTTTAGATCTGAGATTAAGCTTCAGATGTGCTAATGCTAGCTTCTCTGTGTGTTTACAGTTGGTTGGATTTTGGTATGTTCTCCTCAAAGGTGTGTGGGTGTGGGTTTTGATGGTGGATTTTAGGTAACGTTCTTACAAACCTACATCTCCTTTTTGCGCTTTTTTGGGGCTTGATGTGTTTGCGCTCAGTTAACCCACATCATGGGTGGATGATGATAGTGTTTGGTTAATGATTTAACAAAATAACCAGTATGAGCTCATCTATTGTTTATGCGTGAAGTTGCACTTTCAGAAACTCGAGTGGGCAGAGGGTCTTGTTTGCGTCTGTGAAATGTGGAGTTCAAAGGGACCGTTATCGGCCACATGACTGCGTAAAGTGATAAAACAAAAGTCCAAGTGTGTCAACGAGCATCAGGTCATGGAAAAAAAAAAAAAAGAATTCTGATTAAAATGTCATTTTAGCAATAAATACCCTGAAGAATCGCAGTTTGTGTTTTAAAAAAAAGTTCTATATTATTTTTTAATTATTTCCTTGACTTGTTTTGCCATGCCAAGGCAATCTCCTTCTCTTTTCCTTTCCATATGATTGTGTCTGTGTGTGTGTGTGTGTGTGTGTGTGTGTGTGTGTGTGTGTGTGTGTCAGTGGGGTGGGGGGTGGAGGGTGGGGGTTGTAGGTAGTGACTAAATCTCATAAAAGGGTTTCCTAATATGGGCTGTCTCTCACAAAGCCCCTCCTTCCTGCTTAAGTGGGTGGAGTTTACACTCTCTCTCGACCAGTAATGACACGCCATGGACTTGCTTCCTCATTAATTGGCTGAAACCAGTTCTTACAGGAACCGCTGGTGATAAATGTGAGAGTTCTGAGAAATCATTCATTTCTTCCTTCAGCCTGGCTGAGGGACATTACAGGGGAGTGTGAGTGAGGATGGCTCCCTGTGTGAGCATGCCTTCAGGACAAGCTTTTTTTTCTTTTTGTGTGCGTCTCTCTGTGTTTTTTTTTTTTTTTTTTCCTCCATTTTTTTTAAGTGCTTAGGATATGTAGTTCCCAGAACAAGCTGTACTTTTTCAGTTTTTTTTTTTTTTTTTTCCCTCTCTTATTTGAGTTTCTGTCTTTTGGGATAAACTCCGTAACACAGCTCGGTCTCTATCTCCCTCTGTCTGCGAGCGGAGAGTGAGAGAGAGAGAGAGAGAGAGAGAGAGAGAGGAGAGGCAGGGTAAAGGAAACTCACTGACCTTTCGAGTCGGTAAGTGAAATTTATGTGACCTCTCTCTCTCTCTCCCTCCCTTTCTTTCTTTCTTTTTCTTTCTTTCTTTCCTGTACCGTCCCCTCCTCCTCTTCTCATTTTCTGTCACAGAGCTCTTCCCCTGTTTGGCGCCTCTCTACAGAAGCCTTTCAGGGAGTACCTTGAGGCCCAGAGGGCAAAATTACCACACCGGACGAACGGGCGGGTGGACGGGCGGCGCGCAGGAGAGGCCACCCCAATCGTAAGTCCCATCACTCATACAGAGTATTTTTGTATATTTATCCTCGGTTCCTCCTTTTAATTTATTACACACACCCTTATTTCTTTTTTGTTCCACATCCTAATTACCTCCCTGCCCTAATTATCGCTTCGAGACTGGTTTTATTCTACCGTGTGATTCCGGTGAGGTGTTATTGTTTTCATGTGGCAGACCGTAGTGTCAGGGGCTCCGCGTGGGCCGTGCGGTGGTTGGTCGCGGGGGCCTGTTCGGGGTCTGGCTGAGGAGGGATGCTGAGTCATACTCTGAGTTCTTTGAGTGAACCGGACACTCCCCCGCGTCACACTAACTCCCCCCTCTCGGCAGCCGAACCCTGTTGAACCCAGTGCAGCCGGAGACGGGAGGGGCCCCTGGGAGTAAAAGAAGGAGGAGGGTGGGGGGGACGTTGGGAAGGGAAGCGGGAGGAGGGGGGTGGTTGAGGCTGTACTCTCGATTCCTGCCACCGCCGATCCCTCACAAGTGCGCACGGAAACAAAGAGCTACACCTTTTTTTTTTTTTACCTTCATCTGCCCGTCTGCAATTCGTTCGTTTTATCTAAAGCTCTTTTCCAGCTCGTGTGTATGCGTGTGTACGTGTGGGAGGAGGAAATGAAAGAGAGAGAGAGAGAGATGAAGTTGCACAATGAGAGATTACGGATGTTTCTGGAACAATGTTCCTTTTTTCTGGTAACTTGAACCTCCTGCAGTTACTTAAGGAAAGCTGTGGGCTTGTTCAACCGGCAGGAAGAGACGATGCCACTGTGCGCGTGTCACTAACGTAAATCTCGTGTGTTAAAGAAACAGGGAGAGATTGGAAGGAAATGCATGTGGAGATGAGCGAGTGCTTAACCTGAGATGTTTCTGATGAGTTAATGCAGTAAAGATTATGCATAACTGACTGTGTTTTCCTCTCTCTCTCTCTCTCTCTCTCTCTCTCTTTCCCTCTCCTTATAGGTTTCCGAAGATGGTGATCAGTGTGGTTTGTTTCTCATCTAGCCTAATGCATCTTGAACTTATCTAAACAGAGTTAAACTAAATTCTAGAGTTACCGCTAGAATAATAGGTTTATTTTTTCCTGAGTTTATATATATATATATATATATATATATATATATATATATATATATATATATATATATATATATATATATATATCATGGTTATCGGTTAACATTTTTACTTTTTAATGTGCTTGGTTAGCTGGCGGTTTGTGCTGAGATACTCATGTTCTCAGCTCTGTATCTTGCACAGGTTATCTGATCCCATTGGTGGGGATGTTAAGGTGCAGCGTGGCTTATGTTGTGTGTGGTCTATTACACTTAAGGGACCGACTGCATTAATTTCGTTTTAAAATGAGTTTGCTTTGAATTGCTGCATAGTGGTTATCTAATACTAGATTCTAAAATCGATTTCAATTAAGGCATAACAGGAAGTGAATGTAAAGTAATGCAACTGACTCTAAAGTCATTAAAAGATGCTATGCATATTCACTAGTGCTTGTATTGCATTACTTTTTCTGAGCAAAGATCGTGTTGTGTTCTAAAAGCTTGGTGAATCATAATGTTCCTTTCGTCTAGAGTTATTGTTTTGTTTCCAGAAATCCAAAGAGGAGAGGGAGAAGGAGTGTGTGTGTCTGTGTGTGTGTGTGTGTGTGTAACCACATGACTCACTACAGGGCCACTCCACCAGATGCAATAACGCATTCAATCAGATTAAGAAGCGCGTTTGTATTCAGGCACATATGTGCGTGGGCGGTTGCCACGTTTCGCGCGTAGTTCCTTTATCGCACGTATTCTATACATCTGAAGAGCATCCGGTCACGCTGGAGGATGCTCGGTGCTGTGAGAGATGCTGGTTTGGATTTGACTAACGGATTGTCTATCAGTTTGAAAGGTAATTATCTGCCCTCTTTTATAGTTTGAATAGTTTAATTTACATGCAGAGAACTAGCTAACGCAGTAGTGGTTTCCCAAAACCGCACATTTTGGATATCTCCCTAATCTAACACACCTGACTCAACTCATCAGTTCATTTTTAGAAGCTCTATGTCCTGAAATGGGTGTGTCAGATCTGAAATGTGCAGAGTTGGGGGGCCACAGGGAGCAGATTAAGAACCACTGCGCTGGTGGCATAACATCAGGCAGCTAGGCGAACGTCTTGTCCATCGCTTCTTTTTGCGTCTTTTTTTTCTTTTAATTGCTTGTGAAATGTTTTTTCGGTGCCTTTTTGTAACGCTGCCCTGGTATGTGAGTCTGGAAGCTGCAGGCGTGTAAAAAAATGGAACAGTGTGGAGTTTCTTTTGCCGTTACCTTAAATGAACCCTCTGCTGAACTCAATGCACTGCGCGCTGCTGGCGTAGAGGATGAGGCAGTGTTGCCAGATCTCGTGAGAAAAAGCAAGCGAACTGAATTGCTCGGTTTTAATGATCAGCTCCAAATAATATAGATTACAAAAGGCAAAGCAAAGCTAATCTGACTGCATTAATTAACAAAATACTCTTTTATACAAGTATTTACTTTCGCAAAAATAAATAGTCTATTTTACATATAGCTATGCAGTTGGCTATCTAAATCAACAAATGGAAAAGTTTGCTCTTTTAACTTAATTAAAATAGCTACATAATTTAAAAAAAAAACTTCCCAAAGAATAAGATAATACATACTTATGGTAATTTGTATTTTTTATTATTTGTTTAATTCTACAGTTCTTTAACTTTGAAATCCACAACATGCGTTTGTTTTCTGGAAATGAACCAAAAGCGCAACGCGTCATTGCTCGTATTAATACGCGACTTGATGAAAAGTGGCTTATAATACGCGGATATGGCAACACTGCTGGTAGAGAGGGAGCGAGTGAAGGGTAGCGCGCGAGAGAGGCTGTGTCTCAAAATCCAGCGAGACAGTCTTTCGGACATTTCGAGCTTGATGATGATGCCCCAAAAACCCTTTCTTGGTAGGCGCCTCGCTAGGAATCGAAACACAGTTAGGGTGAGACAGAAAGGAGAGACTGCTTTCGATTATCTCACACAGCATCCGCTGAATGAGGGGAAAAACGCTTTCGGTTCTTCCATAACGGGATTTAAATCATTACATTGTTAGAATTAGTGACCACGCCTCTTTTTCAGCCCCACCCTCTCGTCTCATCATTGGTAAGTGAGTTAATTCTTCATTATGTGTCTTTATCGGTGTGGACAAGTCTCTCCCAGTGTGTCAGATAGCTTATCAGACTGGTGTTGGCTGTTACATTCGCCCGGCGACAACAGTCTGTAGGCTGTCTGACATTTTGGGCTTTTTCATCCCCTCTGAAAACATTCTATTTTTATTCGCTGTCGATGTTGTTGTTATTTTTAGTTTATTTTTTTAGTTTTTTGCATTACTGAACAGTGTTTTTGTCCTGATATTGGTGTCTAATTTCAGTGGGGTCGTTATGAAAGAAATATTTTCGATGTGTGTGTTTACAGAGAGCGTTATTGGCGTGTTCCTGCTTGTTCTATAGACGTACATGTGTGTCTCTGCGTAGCCCTTCTCTTTAAAGGGCGTGTGTGTGTGTGTCTGTGTGTGTGTGTATGCGCGCGCTCGCGTGCCCAGCACTTGGGTTTTGTCCACTTGAATTTCTTGAGAATCAAAAAAAGAACACACCTTATTGCAACACACTGTTATGACAGATCTTTTTGCCCACCCCTTCAATTGCACTTGCTCTACAGTCCACCCCCCCCCCCCGTCATGTAACTGTTCAGTCGTTATCTAACATGTGCAACTGGTATTTGTTATTCAATTAAAAAAGATGTTCATTCAGCAATCCCCCCCTTTTGTTTTTCACCATTGTAAAACCACAGGGTGATCTGCTTGGCTTTCACAGTCGAGTCGTATCATTTCCTCTAACTGTTCAGAACATCCTGTACTTTTTAGGGAACCCCCTCTGCCATTCATGTATGACTATGCATGTGTCCTGAGTGTGAATAAATAAAGTTGAATGAATTAAATGTCAATCTGTGTCCTGGTTTTTGTGATTTGAGTTATTGAGTTTTATGTATTTTTGTTATTTGAGCTTTATAATATATTGTTCACACATCGGAAGTTTTTTGGAATGCACAGCAATACAAAATACAACAGTAATTGCAGACAATGAATGCAATTTCTGCAAGTTTCAGAGAAGGAAATAAAATTAAAAATGTAAAGTTAAGATCAAGTTTTTTTAAGATTAAAATTTAAGATAAATTAAAAGCGGTTAAAAAGAAAACACTAGGCCATAATATATAGGCCTACGTAAATATACATAATTTGTATGAAAATAAAGATAATAAAATTACAATTATAAACGCGTACCAAAGCGACAACTGCAGTAAGAAATATAGCGCAAATGTCATTCCTTTTATGGGCCAATAAGAAGCATCAATGAAAAACGGCTCTGAAATATGTGTACTGTATAATATCATATTTGCATTTTCATTCTGTCATAATGAAATAGTTGTTGGGTCACTGTTCATTTAGTGATGTGAGTAACTCAGGAAAGGTCACGCCCACTACAGTTACTGGCTTTGCCTGAGGGTTCGTCATTATGCAAATAGCTCGTTCAAACAGGTTTAAATATTCAAATAAGGCTTGACATGTTCAGTTGTGTCTTTTTTTTAACAGCCATCCTGCTTCTCACCACCATTCTTTTGTGTAGGTTGCACAATACAGTGTTCTTGTTAATCATGCGACCAACAACACCACACTTTTGAGGGATTAATTAGATTTCCAAACGTGCACGCATAGTGTGCCACCTCGAGGAACCAGTAGGGGACACAAGTGAACCTTTTTAAAATACATTTACGAAGCATTTTCCGATATCAAAGGACACAATGTATTTTATTTGCATAGCAGTTTTGTCATTTAAAGTGTTCTACATAATGAAGTAGCTACATGATCATTTGACACATTTTGGAAGATTCTGGGAGAAAGAAAATGCATCACATCTGTCAAAAGCAAGTGTATTCATAATTAAAAGTCTGATGTCGAGGTGAATCAGGGTCTTTACCTGTCCCATGAATCAATGATGTGCTGTCACCGAACAGGAGAACACTGGCACACCCAGGTTGAGTCAGAACCAGGTGTAAATGTCACCCTACCTGACGCAGATCCTAGTATCTTTATCCAGGAAAACTCTAACGTATGCATGAGCTTTGCATATCTGCACATGTCACAGAAACAAGCAGAAGTATTGACTTTGATAAACTGTTAGCTTCCCTCATTTCTCTCATTCTGAACTGCCACATTTTGGGGGGGGGGACGGAGTACAATCTGTGTCTACAATCAACAATAGGAGGCCCGTTTTTAAAACGAACAATACAGCTTAAAACAGCTTAATTGTAGTACATTAGCATCAATGGCCAAACATGGATAAACGCATTGTTTTGGTGTCAGGTTGTGTAAAGTAGGTATGAATGAGTTATTATGCCTCTTTTTGAAAAGAAAAAAAGTACAACTTTGGAAAGTCCCTGTAACTCATTTGCATAGTGATTTTTTTTATTTTTTTATTTTTTTGTTCTGCTTGAAGCATATGTAACACACACAAAGTGCTCATTGTGATCCATTCATGTGGTTTTATAAAGTGGGGAACAGAGAATTGTGGCTACCCAGCACTTTGTAACAATGTATAGTGTGTGAGCTCGCATCTTTCTTCTGAACATGCCTTTTGGCGAGCTTGCTGACTTTTGAACATTTTTAAGTATAGGATAGGATAATAGGTTTGAATAGAACTAGCCCCATTCAACAAAATTACTCTTCACAATCACAAATAATCCAGTAGGGGCAAAATGGTTGAATTTTTCTTCCACATTGATCTCAAAATCTAAACAGAAGTAGGTACACCTTATAAAATCAGATCAAGCAAAACAAAATATATGTGTCCCCTGACCCAGATTATATTTATATATAATATTAGTGTCTAAAAGAGTATGATCACCCCATTCTATGTTAGTGAAATGCCCTATTGGTTGTATATAGGCTACTATACAACATACTTTGTATGCATATATGTATGCAGTTCTAATCTATATTACTATCTCAAATCAGATGACGAAAAGTGGAGTTATTTGTTATTAAATCAATTAAACTTGAAAACACATGGGCATATCAGTGATAATGCAGTAGCTGTGTGTCTGTGAGGTGTAGCAGCGCGAATGTACAGAAGCAAAACATTGTCAGGTCTTTTGTCGACACCTACTGGCAGTGAGGCGGTACTACAAGTAAAAGCAGCTTCCTATACACACAGAGAGTGACGTCTATTTCCTATCCATACACCCACTTACCTCAGATACAGAACGAGGGGAGTAAAATAAAAGATATTCGCTTGTATGAGTAAAACTCTAATTCATTTTTTGTCATTTGTTTTACACATTCCGGAGCGTTCGCACAGACGCTCTGTGAAATTCGCTGTTTGCCGTGATTAACGTTTACCGGCAGTTAATCTCGGTTAGGATACGTTGCGTAATGCGTACCGGAGCCGGTTATGGCGTCGGTGAGTCGTGTGGGATCATGAGGTGTCGGGATTCATCATTATTTCGGTATTGGTGCGTGTAAAGAAACTGTGACCATGGCCGGTGTGTTTGATATCGACCTCGACCCAACGGAGGACAGCGTGTCAGATGAGGAGCTCGCTGACGGGGTATGTAACCGGGAACCAGCTGGGTTTCAGATTTTCCGCATAGCCTGGACCGGCCTGAGAATCGATCCAGCAACATTACGAGCTTCAAAACTCGGCACAAAAGTACCATGACTGTACTATGGCAAACTATTAGATGACAACAATGGCACTATATTTATCATGGTACTACCGAACGATAGCTATGTGATTTACAAGGGGTTTTATTTTATTTTTGACAAACGACAAATTTACTGTACTTACCATGGGGTATGTGTGTATAACGTGGTAATACCATGGTATTTTATTATAAGA
This sequence comes from Megalobrama amblycephala, assembly GCF_018812025.1. Lineage (NCBI taxonomy): Eukaryota > Metazoa > Chordata > Actinopteri > Cypriniformes > Xenocyprididae > Megalobrama > Megalobrama amblycephala. The sequence goes on from NC_063045.1 coordinate 47,391,790, forward strand.
TTTTAAAGTCTAGCTTAAAATGGTTTCTAGTTGGTCCAAGCTGGTCATTAGCTGGTTCAAGCTGGTTAATAAGATGGTGGACCATCTTGGACCAACAACAAACCAGCTACCAGCTGGTCATACTAAAGATATTCCAGTTGATTTTTTCCAACATAATAGCTGGTTAACTAGTTAATGACCCACTCAGACCAGCTAGAAACACAGCTACCTGCTTAAACTGGATGTTTGGATACCCAGCCAGCAGCATCACTTAAGCCAGGTGTATGGAGGCGACTGTTTAATGGGCTGTCAAACTTTCATGACTAGACAGATTATGGAATAAAATGTAATATGAGAAATGAACAGAACAATAGAACGGGGTATATATTTGAGAGATATTAACTTTTAAAGAACTTCAGCTGCAGTTAATTTTTATAACACTGTAATTAAAGCAAGATTGACATGAGTTTAGTGTTCGAAAGTTTGACAAGTCAGGCTTGCCTCTGAAAGTGAAACCAGAAAAAAATTCCGTGTAGGTCCGGCTTACATTGGTCTGCCACTCTCTCTATTGTTAGACTGGGTCCTGTAATGTGATAAGAGTGATCAGTGACCTTGATACTCTGGTTGATGGAGGAGAGCCAGTGCTCATCAGTCACTGTATAGATTGAGCTTTAATGGCCGTGACAGATCTGCACACTGTGCAATTGGTGGAAAAGCTGCAGCGATACAAAAAACTGCAGTCCACACCTAAAACTCTGTGTAAACCTACCAGAAACACAAAAAGTTTGTTTTTGTCCACAGGCCAAGCTTAATGAATACATGGATCAGTGCAGTGGCTTTGAATTGTGAGTATGTCACCATGCACTTTTGGATGCACAAAATTATACTTGTGTATTTTGATGATGTCATTTTGAAGTTAGCCCCTCCAAAAGTGAGCTGTCTTCTCCTTAAGCCAAACGCATGTGTATATTTTAATGTATTTATACTCTCATATTCTATATTTTAGTATGGAAGACTGTGAGAAGTTCGAGATCTCTGAAAATAGTGTGAATCAAGGCACGGAGCAGATTCGTCCGGAATGTTTTGAGTTGCTTCGTGTTTTGGGTAAAGGAGGATATGGAAAGGTAAGCAAGACTTGCAGCGCTAGTGTTTCCTCCCTGCATGTGGCATATTTTGGACACATAATAACATACTCTACCCTTCAAATGTTTGTAAGTCAGTGAATGTTATTGAAAGTAGTCTTTAATTCTCCCCAAGGCTGCATTTATTTGACCAAAATAGAGTAAAAAAAAAGTAATATAATGTGATATATTATTACAAGTTAAATTATTTAAAATGTAGTTTACATTTACATTTAAAGGTCCCGTTCTTCGTGATCCCATGTTTCAAACTTTAGTTAGTGTGTAATGTTGTTGTTAGAGTATAAATAAAATCTGTAAAATTTTAAAGCTCAAAGTTCAATGCCAAGCGAGATATTTTATTTAACAGAAGTCGCCTACATCGAACGGCCAGTTTGGACTACATCCCTCTACTTCCTTCTTTAATGACGTCACTAAAACAGTTTTTTGACTAACCTCCTCCCACAGGAATACACAAGAGTTGCGTTTGTAGAGTGTGTTTGTCGCCATGTCGTCGAAACGCTGTTATTTTCATCCCGCAGTCCAATCACCGGGTCTGATTCCGGCTCAAATTGATAGGGTAAAATGAAAGACATGTTTACAATAACACTGAGCGCGTGCATCTCCACGTTATGGTAAGAGGCGTGACTTTTCCGGGCAAGGAGCGCTCAGAGCTGTCGAATCACAACACAGGAACCGCTGGCACAATCAGAACTCGTTACGTATTTCTGAAGGAGGGACTTCATAGAACAAGGAAGTCATCAGCCCGTTTTTATGACAGTGGAAACAGCGGTATACAGATAAGTAAATTATGTGAAAAAACTGTGTTTTTTTACACGCGAAACATGAACACATGATATATTGCACACTATAAACACAATCAAAGCTTCAAAAAACCACGAAAATGGGACCTTTAATCATTTAGCACATAGCTCTTCAACCCTGCTCCTGGAGGCCCACTGTCCTGCAAAGTTTCACTCCAACCCTAATCAAACACACCTGAACCAGATAATCAAGCTCTTCAGGATCACTTGAAAATCACAAGCTGAAGAAGGTTGGATATAAACAGGGCAGTTGGCCTCCAGGAGCAGGTTTGAAGACTTTAGCAGACACTTTTATCCAAAACGACTTAGAAGCAATCAAATAAACAGTAGGGCAACAATATGCAAGGGCTGTGACTAGTCCCAGTTAGTCTAGCACAGCACATAGCTAGATAGAACAGAAATATAATAGAAAAATAAGTGTTAGTGTTTAGTGTTGTCAAAAGTACCGACTTTGGTACCAAGTCGCTACTGAAATTTTAAAAATGTGACGATACCAGCATTTCTCCCTAGCATTTTGAGCGCTGTTGAGCGGATTCTTAAACACCTCTGATAAGCCATTGTGTTCATACGCTCAACAGATAAGTCTGTGATTGGCTACAATCCCTTTCCCAATCCCTAATATATCTGCTAATAGACGGATCCGCTGATAGACGGCTGCTTTCAAACGCTCACATGTTTATCTGTGTAAGTCCTCGGTGTGAGCATCAAAGATGTCTATTTACAACATGTTTTTGAAGCATTGCTCATTGTAACCAATCACAGACATGTCCGTTGAGCACGTGAACACAATGGCCAATCAGAGGTGTTTAAGAATCCGCTCAACAGTGCTCAAAATGCTAGGGGGAAATTCTGGTATCGTCACATTTTTAAAAATTCAGTACTTATTTAGCTGTTTCTTGAAAGTGGCTAAAGATTCAGCAGTTCGGGTTGAGTTAGGCAGGTCATTCCACCAGCACCGTTCACTTGTAGAATGTAAGCTTTTGGAGGGCACATAAGTCAGAAGTAGTGAGTTTAGGTTTGGGTGCATAGCCAGTGGTCGTTCTGTAGGCAAACATTAGTTCCTTGAATTTGATGCGAGTGGCTATTGGCAACCAGTGCAAATTGATGAAGAGAGGTGTGATGTGCGCTCTCTTCGGCTCGTTAAAGACCACTTTTCGCTGCTGCATTCTGGATCAGATGCAGAGGTTTGACAGTACATGCTGGAAGGCCTGCCAAGAGAGTATTACAATAGTCCAGTCTGGATAGAACAAGAGCTTGGACAGGGAGTTGTGTTGCATGCTCCGATAGGAACGGTGTAATCTACCTAATGTTGTATAAGGCAAATCTGCAGGACTGGGCCGTTGTAGTTTAACTGATCATCAATCACAACTCCAAGGTTCCTGGCTGTCCTGGAAGGAGTTATGGATGACAAACCTAGCTGAATGGATAAGTTGTGATGAAGTGCTGGGTTGGCCGAGATCACAAGCAGTTCTGTCTTTGAAAGGTTGCGTTACTCCTGTGATGGCAAATCTGAATTTTAATTAGCCATTACTCCAGTCTTCAGTGTCACATGATCCTTCAGAAATCATTCTAATATGCTGATTTGGTGCCCAAGAAACATTTCTTATTGTTATCAATGTTGAAAACATTTGTGCTGCTTAATATTTTTAGTGGAAACCATGATCCATTTTTTTATTTAATGCATCCTTGCTAAAGAAAAGTATCATTTTTTTTTTCAAAACAAATCTTACTGACCCCAAACCTTGACTGTTAGTCTACATAATTTGTTTGTTAATGCTGTTTTAGTTTTTGTTTATAGATTTGTATTGTAGATCTAACCGAGACATTTTTATTAGACTTTATTAGACTTTTTTTTGACAGTCCTCTTCTGTTTCAAAACAGGTTTTTCAAGTTCGCAAGGTAACTGGGCCAACTTCTGGGAAGATATTTGCCATGAAAGTCTTGAAAAAGGTACGGCCCTGCATATTTCCCAAAAATTCCCAATAATTCATCTTTCCCTGAAAATCAGTATGGGTGTTCCGCAGTGTTGGGTAAGTTACTCCAAAAAAGTAATTAATTACTAGCTACTAATTACATCTTCAACAGTGGAATTAGATCACTGTTCTAATTGCTCTCTCTAAAAAGTTTTGCATTACTTATTACTAATTATTTTCTAAATCCCATGTCAACCTCAACCAGTTGAACGATACAAGGATAGATAGATAGATAGATAGATAGATAGATAGATAGATAGATAGATAGATAGAGAGATAGATAGATAGATAGATAGAGATATGAAACTGCTCTTTTCAAATAAATATTATGAAATTGCCTAAATTATTCTTCAACTGAGCAAAGTATTTAAATGGAGGTTACATTAAAACATATTTTTACATACATTAGACGTTCAATTTTGATGTTAAATCCACTATCGTTTTATATATAGAATTGCTCTATACAGTATTTAATGCAATACATCAGAAGAAATGAAGAGTAATCCCTTACTTTATTTTTCAAGGGAAAAGTAATTAAAGTACAGTAATTAATTACTTAAGTACTGAGTTACACCCAACACTGGTGTTCCGTCATGCCTGGTCCTGCTGGTTAACAGGTTGTATTGGTGTAGTTTGCTTCAGGTCTGTGAATGTTTCATTACCTATGAACAGTTTCAGTAATGATTTTTTGATTTGTATAGTTTTAGTGTGTTTTTCTTTTTCACAACAGCTGATAAAATGGTTTAGTTTATTCACTTATTTCAGCACTTTGTAGCTGCAGACAAGTGGATCATTACAGAGAAACACACAGTAGCATTCAATAGAAGGAATATTGCTTTGCTTAAAATGCTGAAGGCCTTTACAATCGCATGCTTTACAGGGTCTAATTTGGCAAGACCCTAGATGAGTGCTATATATGGTCATTTATCAACATGGTAGAAAGATATGATGCGGTCACAATATGCTGCATCAGGAAGTGGCTTTGTTATTATCAACATTTAGTGGGCTCTTCTTTGTGCATTGAAGCAGTTTTAGATAAAATATCTTTTAAACCAGTGGTTCTCAACTGTTTGGCCATAGGACCCACATTTTCCCATGGTGATTAAGAAGTGACCCAAATTTTTAGGAATTTGAACAAAGTAATTATTTCTCAAAAATGGTTGACACACACAAGTACCGTCCCACTTTACTTAACACAAATAAATGGTAAGAATATCACTAACACTGATGGAAAAACAGTATTTTAAGTTAAAGGATTAGTCCACTTTTAAATAAACTTTTCCTGAAAATTTACTCACCCCCATGTCATCCAAGATGTCCATGTTGGACTTCAATGGGCACCAAACAGTTGAAGGTCAAAATTAGTTTCACTGCAGCTTCAAATTGTTCTACACGATTCCAGACGAGAAATAATGGTCTTATCTAGAGAAACCATTGCTCATTTTCTAAAAAAAAAAAAAAAAAAAATTTACATTTTATACATTTTAACCAGAAATGCTCATCTTGAACTAACTCTCTTCTTCTTCTCTATTAGAATTCCGGCAGTGTAGACACTGCTAAGTGTATTACTGCCCTCCACAGGTTAAAGTTTGAACTAATTGTTATATACTATTGAACTAGCATATTGCATATAACAATTAGTTCAAACTTTGACCTTCAACTGTTTGGTGCCCATTGAAGTCCACTATATGGAAAAAAATCCTGGAATGTTTAATCAAAAACTTTAATTTCTTTTCGACTGAAGAAAGAAAGACATGGACATCTTGGATGACATGGGGGTGAGTAATTATCAGGAAAAGTTTATTTAAAAGTGGACTAATCCTTTAAGGCTGTTAAAGGATTAGTTCACTTAAGAATTAAAATTTCCTGATAATTGACTCACCCCCATGTCATCCAAGATGTTTGTCTTTCTTTCTTCAGTCGACAAGAAATTACGTTTTTTGAGAAAAACATTCTAGGATTTTTCTCCTTATAGTGGAACTTCACTCGGGTACAACGGGTTGAAGGTCCAAATTGCAGTTTCAGTGCAGCTTCAAATGGCTCTACACGATCCCAGTCGAGGAATAAGGGTCTTGTCTAGCTAAACGATCGGTCATTTTCTAAAAAAATAAAAAATAAAAATTGAAAAACTTTTCAACCACAAATTATCCCATGATTTACTCACCCTCATGCCATCCTAGGTGTATATGACTATCTTCTTTCAGACGAACACAATCAGATATCCTGGCTCTACCAAGCTTTATATTGGCAGTGAATGGCGCTCCTGATTTTGAAGTCCAAAAAATCCATCCATCCATCATAAAAGTAATCCATATGACTCCAAGGGGTTAATAAAGGCCTTCTGAAGTGAAGCGATGGGTTTTTGTAAGAAAAATATCCATATTTAAAGTTTTATAAACTAAAATAAGTACCTTCCGGCAGACGGCCTACGCAAGTCGACCCGCGCATCATTCAGGTTCAGTTGAGCTTCTGTTTATGTTTGTTGATCAGTGTTTATATGTGAATAAAAGCCTAAATTAAATCTGTTCATAGAAAAAGATTCGAGTCTATTCAGCATTCGAATAAAAAGCATTCGAGTCTATTCAGAAAATTTGGAATAAACCACTCAATTCATAGTTTTCCGATCTCTTAATGAACTTTTTGAAGCATCAAAGTTGCAATTGCGCAGGCTGTCTATGGAGGGATAGAAAGCTCTCAGATTTTCATTTACATTCCGAAGATGAACAAAAATCTTAGAGGTTTGGAACGACATGAGGGTGAGTAATTAATGACAGAATTTTCAATTTTGGGTGAACTAACCCCTTAAACTGTGTCTGACATTAAAGTGTCAACAGCTTTGACGCACATCTTTAAAAATACATGTCTCATCAGAGCAACATTTAGAATTACATTTTGATGCTGTTGTTGTTTCTTTGACTACACACTCCATGACCCACTTATTGAGAAACATTTTATGCTTTAAATCATTCTAGGATGGAAGGAGAGCCAACGTTGGCCGTGTACCGAGGCCACTGGTGCAGTTTAATCGTTCTGAGACTAATGCTGCATTGTTCTCTGTGGTTTGCATGATTGAAATGCTTTGGATTCCATTCCCAAGTTAGATTTGCACACGTCTGTTTATTGCAACAGCAATAAAAGCATTAATGACACCAGCCTGATGAGTTCACAGCGGTGATCAGGGGAGTTACAACCCTCCAGCACCAGGATGTTCATGCAGAGACAGTCACAAATGCTTTATGTGTGCTGTGAGTTTTGACACTTACTTAAAAACACAACTTCCCCTAATGGATTCTGTTGCTTTTGTCTGTTTCAACAGGCCATGATCATGCGCAATGCAAAGGACACTGCTCATACTAAAGCAGAACGGAGCATCCTAGAGGAAGTTAAGCATCCCTTCATTATGGACCTCATGTACGCCTTTCAGACGGGGGGCAAACTTTACCTCATCCTGGAGTACCTTAGCGGTGAGTTCAACACAGCTACCAGTGCTTTTTTTTTTAGCTCAAGTCAGCAAATCCTGAAAAAATTCATTTTTAATTAGTAGTTTTTGTCTTGGTTCTCAGAAAAATATTAAAATATAAATGGCAAAATAGCATACATGTTTTTATAGAATGTATCTGGAATCAAGATCATATTTCTCTAACAGGTGGAGAGCTGTTCATGCAGCTGGAGAGGGAGGGGATCTTCTTGGAGGACACAGCCTGGTGAGTGAGGCTTTATTAGTCTTATCAGTGTATAGATCGTTCCGGAGTCAAGATGACCTGTCTGCTATCTGGATGCAACACTTCTGTTGTGTATAAACATCTCATGTGGGAGGGTTTCAAAATTCATTAGCTTAACAAATATAGTTTGAACACCCAAATGTTGATTTGATGGTTTGTCAAACCAAATACATTAAATTTCTTGTTAAATTATTGGAAACGGTGACCATTATAATTGTGAGATGTTCTTTTTTATATGTTAATTTTGAGGTTTTTGAAGATTTGAAGAAAAATCTGAATGAATGAAGTAATAGTTCTCCCCAATAATCTATAACTATTATTTTATTACCCTCATGTTGTTCCAAACTCATATACTGATTTTTATGTACTGTTTTATATGTTTTTTATATATATATATATATATATATATATATATATATATAGATATTTTGGGGGGAACTATTTGTATAACAAAATTCAAATCCATGGATTGTGAAAGCATTTCCATTTTTTTATTTAATCAATTATTAATTACTTTGTATTGTTTTATTTATAATCTTATTTATTTAACTCCTCCTAGCTTTTATCTGGCAGAGATTTCCATGGCCTTGGGTCACCTTCATCAGAAAGGCATCATCTATAGAGACCTGAAGCCAGAGAACATCATGCTCAATAAGAATGGTAATAAATCACACACTCACCTCTGTCCTTTTATCCCAGACAGTCCCCAGGCTTGCACCATATCCTGTTCAATAAAGACTACTCCTATGGATGTGCTCATTTCATTCTCATCTCAGGTCATGTGAAGTTGACAGACTTCGGACTGTGTAAGGAGTCGATCCACGACGGTACCGTCACACACACCTTCTGTGGAACCATAGAGTACATGTATGTACAAACTCACATTTTCACCCAGTTAAAGGATTTTTTATGCCACTGAAACTTTATGTGAAAGACCAGCATAAAACCATTGTAGTTCCCTCATCAGAATTGACCAAGTTGCTGAATATTGATTGTTTATTTTAATATACTCATGGTTGACGTCAACTCAACCATGAAGATTTCTGAGCAACCCGCTGTTGCATTTTAAGGCTAGAATAAACTACACGATTTTTGCCCTGATTTGCAGATTTATTTAGTTGCTGAAAGTTTACAGCAGTCTGGAGATTTTGGGCAGCTGGGGTTGACAGATTTCACAAATTGTGTTGTTGTTTTTTTTTAGCTTCAGATTATGATTCCATCCAGTCAGAATGATATCAAAACATGTTTGATATTTTGAGCCGATTTTAGTACTATATAAATACAACAATACAAAAGTAAATTAACTGTACACACATAACAAATTAACCTCAATATTTGACTGATCAGCACAGAAAAAAAAACGGACACTGTCTACCCATCCAAATGCGCTTGGCTCGTTTTTTCTTTTGTGACTCAACACAGAGTCACTACAACAACTACTGCGCTCATCTCCTGCACATCCATGTTTGTTTCATCTGTTATGCATCTCCTAGCAACAAGAGTTTGTTTCTCTGTAAGTTTGTTGTGTTCAGAATGATTTGAAAGTCTGGTAGTGTATGACCATTTACAGAATCACCAGGTGTATGATGCCTAAATCTGTTCAGATTTTAAAAGTTGTGTAGTGTATTTCAGCCTTTCGTTTCAAAATTGGTCTGTGTAGGCTAGAAAGCTTTGGGTTGTGAAAGTTTAACAACTTGAACTTCATTTTTTAAAACGGCAAGAAAAATCCAATAGGGTCATGTTTTCCATGATGTGGCCTCTTTAAAAATCCACCCAGTTCACAGAGGCCAGGGGCTCCATCACTCATGTCTACTGAAGGCTTATTTATGGCCTCTGGTGTCAGTTAGGTCAAAGTAAAAAAAAAAAAGACAGCAGCACAAAAAAATGGTTGGTGCACTGGCCTCTCTCTTCACTCATTCATTCATTCTTTCACTGTCTTTTGTTTCTCTTGTTCTCTCCCTCTTTCAGGGCACCAGAAATCCTCATGAGAAGTGGCCATAATCGAGCTGTGGACTGGTGGAGTCTGGGAGCCCTGATGTATGACATGCTAACAGGAGCTGTGAGTGCCCCTTCTCATATCTCTTCTGCTATGTTGCTTCTTATTAAAGTTTTCAGATGGAAACAAAGCTGTAGATTATATCAGCAGATATAAATATAGATTATTTTCTTATATAAAAAAAAAAAAAAAAAAATATATATATATATATATATATATATATATATATATATATATATATACATACATACATACAGATAGATAGATACTGTAGATATATACCCTAGACCTGTACAATTAATGTTTAAAGATCTCGATTCAAACACCCACGTGATCTTATTCTTAAATGACAATGATTTGGCTAGATGTCTGTTACAAGTACGATCACAGCGGAACAATCAAATCTGTGTTGCCGCTAATTCTCTTTAAGTTAAGTTAAATTAAATTCTAAATTAAATTCTCTAAATTATCACAGAAGTACTGGGATAAAGGTTTATGGTTCTGATATAAACACTGATGTCTACTGTAATGAACAGTCATTCTGAGTGAGTCATTGAATCATTCATTCAAACGGATTAAAATATATTGTTTTAATGAATTCAAATTTATTAGGCTAAATATTTTTAAATGGACTGCAGCAATTAACATTTTGTCAGAACCTGTTATTTTGTTTAGTTGTCAATTCAGAATCTTGAGAGAATCATGATCTCTATTTAAAAAAAAAAAAAAAAAATGTTATTCTCAATTTATCCAGACTCATGCAGCTCTAACAAAATCACTCAAAGGTTTTTGATTGGTAAGATTTTTGTAATGTTTTTGAAAGAAGTCTCTTATGCTCGCCAATGTATTTGATAAAAAACAGTAATATTCTTAAAAATATGAATGCTATTTAAAATTAAAAAATGACATGCATTTTGTATGATCCCACTTATTCAAACAGTTTTGAATGTTTTTATTTTTTATTTAACGATCCAAAATTTAGGTATTTTCACACAAACTTTATGAAGGTTTTTTGAGGTTGTTGTAACTGTTTTGTGTGTTTGTAAGATTATCTTCCACACAAACATAAAGGCACAAGTTTAACTTTAGGTTTTTAAAAATATCCCAGCAAAATATTTTTGAAATTGATTTGGCTTTGACTGACAGAGAGACGTTAAACTCATAAACCTCCTGCCATTCATCAACTCTAGTTTTCAGTTAATTACACTGAAGACAGGCCTTACACCTTATTGCTAGACCTAGACAGAGATACATGCGAGAGTTCACTAGAGATAATCTCTCTTGAGGTATTCTGTTGACAGAGCATTTTACCAATAATTCTATTGACCTAGTTTGTGACCTCTTTAACAAATAGATACCACTTTGATTGTGTGTACCCAAAAATAACAGATGGAATCTTCTTCAAACAATTAATGTCAACAAATGTAGATAAATCCTGAAACCTACATCACATGGCCAAAAGTATATAGACACCTGAACTTGTAATTTTTGACATTTAATTCTAAATCTTTGGCATTAACAGGGAGTTGCTTCTCCCAAACCGCTTCCACTTTTCTGGGAAGACTTTCTACTAGATGTTGAATATAATTTCCTTCCATTCAGACAGATTTCAAAACAAAGAAGTCATTATTGTGAAGATACCAAATGTTTTATGAATTTGTAGAGAGAATAAGTTTACCCAGACTCCTCTTTAACCTCTTAACCCTTATACCTCCAGCCACCATTCACCGCAGAAAATCGGAAAAAGACCATTGACAAAATCCTAAAGTGCAAACTGAACCTTCCACCTTACCTGACCCAAGAAGCACGAGACCTTCTGAAAAAGGTAGAGGTCTTAGTTCAATCAGGTCATTCAGGTTTCGCAGCAGTGTGGAATTCGGTCTTATTGCTCAACTAATGGGGTTGTGTGTGTTTTTTGTACCCAGCTGCTGAAGAGAAATGCATCGATCAGGATGGGAGCAGGTCCTCGAGATGCTTTAGACGTCCAGGTATCTGCCCTTCTGATGTACCCATTCTCATAACAGCAGGAAATTATATATACATATATAACAGATTTCTGTAGATTATAAAAATATATTGTATTTTTTTAGGCCCACTCCTTCTTCAGACACGTAAACTGGGATGATCTGCTGGCTTGTAAAGTTGAACCTCCCTTTAAGCCTTTTTTGGTATGAGTGTTTTCTCTCTTAGCACAATCAACTTTTTGTCTCTTGAAGCGTGTTTCTAGTTGTTGTTGTCATTATTATAGATCTCATGATGAAGTATTCGATAATAACTCCTCATAGATCTCTTTTTCTGCAGCAATCAGCCGACGACGTTAGCCAGTTTGACTCAAAGTTCACTAGTCAGACTCCTGTGGACAGTCCCGATGACTCGACGCTCAGTGAAAGCGCCAACCAAGTCTTCCTGGTCAGTGTGTTTCATTTTGGGCTAAATTTATGTGTACGCTCTTTAAACATATTTTCTTTGCACCAACACTATACCCCTGTGGTGACTTCAACCAATAGTGAACATATACATTTTTGTGTTTATTAGCCAATAACTAAAAATAGAAAACAATCTGTATTTGATAACTACCATTCAGAAGTTTAGGGTTGGAAAGATTTTTTTTTTTAGTGTTTATGAAAAGTCTCTTCTGCTCACCAAGGCAGCATTTGTTTGATCAAAAATACAGTAAAAACAGTAATATTGTGAAGAATTATTACAATTTAAAATGACTTTTCCATTTTAATATATTTTAAAATGCAATTTATTCCTGTGCTGTGCAGTCTTCAGTGTCACATGATTTTTCAGAAATCATTCTAATATGCTGATTTGGTGTTGAAGAAACATTTCTTTTTATTATCAGTGTTGAAAACAGTTGTGCTGTTTAATATTTTTGTGGAAACCCTAATTTTTTCAGTATTCTTTGATTTAAAGAAAGGTAAAAACAACAGCATTTATTTTAAATCTTTTATAACAATGTAAAAATATTTACTGTAAATTACTGGTTACTGAAAAACTCTTTCTGACCCCTGACTTTTGAACAGTAGTGTAGATAAATTCACTAAAGACTAACATCAAGTTTTGCTAAAATTATTTTAAAATATTGTTATATGCTACAATTAAATTAAAATATATATTCATAAGATTGTCACCATGAGCTACAGAACTGCATGGGTAGTAAAATATCAAACAGACATTTTTATCGTAAACATAAAGATATTCTTCAGACCAATAGAATAATATTACTCAGCACCAAAGCCTGTATGGTACGTGACACTATATCCCAAACATAACACGGAACCAACAGAAGCCTCAAAATTTGTTTATACGCCATTTGATCTTCATTATCTTCAGCATGCTATGTTGAGCACTCAAGAATGCGTATGAGATTCATTTCAGACTCCCGACCTACTTTGTGAGTGTGTGTCAGCATTGTGTGTGTGGTAAATGAGTTATTTTTGTAGACAAACTTACGAGAAAGGAATAATGCCTCTCATCTGGTCTGTATTATCACTGTTTAACTGTTTTTTTCCAGCTGTTAGCGTGACATGTTCTTTTTTTTTGCTTCATCATAATTGCATATCCTCTACACTCATCTATTTTTTTTTGTCTTCCCAAACTCTTTTTTTTTTTAATTATTTAATCTTTTCTCGGATGTTGTCTTTCCTCAGGGCTTTACGTACATAGCTCCATCTGTGCTTGAAAACATCAAGGAAAAGTTCACTTATGAGCCAAAATCCCGTTCACCTCGCAAGCTTCTGGGAAGTCCAAGAACACCAGTGAGGTAATATGTTTTTCTCATTCCACTGAGGTTTGATGGACGTATTAAGTGTCTGGTTTTATGATCTTGTAGGGCTGTATAAAAAATATAGATTTTTCTAATTAATTGTGATCTTCATTTGACGGATATTTAATTGATCTTTCACTCTATGGCAGTTTTTCCTATACCGCTGAATCTACTGATCCATGTCATTTTTGAACCAATTTTCTCAAATGAATTTGATAAGATAAAAACAGCATGTTTTCGCAAAACATTGGCAGGAAAACTTGTTCCTATTGATTTTTTTATTTTATTTTTGCAGGCTTCACACAATGACATGTGACTAGCCTGATTCACAAACAAATTACTTTTATGAACTGTCTTTTTAAGTTGATCAAAAACAAACCGCGTGACCGCAGTGGTCTGATTCACAAACAAATGACTCTTATGAATTAATCCTTTTTTGTGAATTAAAAACATTTCTCCCAGCTGGTTTATTCTGATTCAAGAACAAATTACTCTTCTGAAACAGTTCTTTTTAGTTAATCTAATACTTATAGTGCAAAAAAGTGCTAATGACACTTTTGATCTGATCCATATTTTAAAGGGATAGTTCACCCAAAAATGAAAATTTGATGTTTATCTGCTTACCCCCAGCGCATCCAAGATATAGGTGACTTTGTTTCTTCAGCAGAACACAAATGATGATTTTTAACTCCAACCGTTGCCGTCTGTCAGTCAAATAATGCTAGTGGATGGGAACTTCTTCTATAAGAGTAAATAAAACTTGCTTAGACAAGTCCAAATTAAACCCTGCGGCTCGTGATGACATATTGATGTCCTAAGACACGAAACAATCTGTTTGTGTGATAAACCGAACAGTATTTATATCATTTTTTAACTCTAATACACCACAATGTCCAACCGCGTTCAGCATTCGCTTAGTAAGGTCTGATCGCGCTCTGACAGCGGCAGTGATGTCTCGCGCATATACTTCAATGAGAGTGAGGTACTGTTCGGTTTATCGCACAAACTGATCGTTTCGTGTCTTAAGACATCAATGTGTCGTCACGATCCGCAGGGTTTAATTTGGACTTGTCTATGCATGTTTTATTTACTCTTATAGAAGAAGTTCCCATCCACTAGCATTATTTGACTGACAGACGGCAACGGTTGGAGTTAAAAATCATCATTTGTGTTCTACTGAAGAAACAAAGTCACCTACACCTTGGATGCGCTGGGGGTAAGCAGATAAACATCAAATTTTCATTTTTGGGTGAACTATCCCTTTAAATGAATCATTCCAAATAATAAACTCACAAACTGAGTGACCATTTGAATCAGTATGATGAATCCTGTAATGATGGTTACTTAATCTACAAGTTGAAGAATATATAGAATATGAAGTGTATATATATATATATATATATATATATATATATATATACAATGCGGGTCACTGACAAATAAAGCTTCAAAAAAGGTGTTTTTTAAAAATCTTTTAAAAACTGATGTAATGCATATCTTTGAGTCATGAACAATGCGTTTAAAAAGTTTCAGTTGTTAAATAACATTTCTAAGTGTTTAAATTCATTTTTTTTGACTATTTTTATGTCAGGCAGTACAGCCAGATAGTTATACCTGTATACTGTCATTGTACCACCTGACATGGAAAGTGTACCAACCTACCCATACTTGAAATTAGCAGTTTTTACCAGTATTTGAGAGAGATCTTAAAACCTTTTCACTCTGCCACAAGGATCAGTTGGGGTCATCTAGATGATGCATTATCATGTTTACTGTTATGACCTTGTCAGTAAAAGAGCCATGTTTGCAGCTGTGCCACCCTGACATTTGAGAACATACACATTGCTGGAAAAAGTTTTTCAATTATCTTTAAAAAAAAAAAAAAAAAAACTTTAAAACTTCTGATATTTATAAGATTTGTTTATATAAAAGGTTTCAAACCTAAAATGATGCCATAGTTTTTAGTTTTTAATTTTTTATTATTAAGACACCATTTTAAATAGTTTTCTTAGTCTGTTCATTTGTCTGGACAGTTGCACCACCTATATACAGTACAGTCCAAAAGTTTGGAACCACTAAGATTTTTAATGTTTTTAAAAGAAGTTTCGTCTGCTCACCAAGGCTACATTTATTTAATTAAAAATACAGTAAAAAAACAGTAATATTGTGAAATATTATTACAATTTAAAATAACTGTTTTCTATTTGAATATATTTCACAAAGTAATTTATTCCTGTGATGGCAAAGCTGAATTTTCAGCATCATTACTCCAGTCTTCAGTGTCACATGATCCTTCAGAAATCATTCTAATATGCTGATCTGCTGCTCAAGAAACATTTAATGTGTACAATTGTACAAAATATTTGTGTACAATATTTTTTTTCAGGATTATTTGATGAATAGAAAGTTCAAAAGAACAGTGTTTATCTGAAATCTAATCTTTTGTAACATTATAAATGTCTTCACTGCCACTTTTGATTGATTTAATGCATCCTTGCTGAATAAAAGTATTCATTTCTTTAATTTCTTTTCAAAAAAATTAAAATAAAAATTCTTACTGACCCCAAACTTTTGAACGGTAGTGTATAATGCTACAGAAGCTTTGTATTTCAGATAAATGCTGTTCTTTTGAACTTTCTATTCATCAAGGAATCCTGAAAAAAAAAAAGTACACAACTGTTTTCAACATTGAAAATAATCATAAATGTTTCTTGAGCAGCAAATCAGCATATTAGAATAATTTCTGACGGATCATGTGACACTGAAGACTGGAGCTTTGCATCACAGGAATAAATTACTTTGTCAAATATATTTAAATAGTACACAGTTATTTTAAATTGTAATAATATTTCACAATATTACTGTTTTTTACTGTATTTTTAATTATATAAATGTAGCCTTGGTGAGCAGACGAAACTTCTTTTAAAAACATTAAAAATCTTAGTGGTTCCAAACTTTTGGACTGTACTGTATATATATATATATATATAAAATATATGACATGACGTGCATGTGATCTTGTAGGGAAGGACGTGATTTCATTTATCTGAGTTTTAAGTATAATTTGTTGACCAAATATGAGAACCAAATCCAAGGTTGTGCATGCTGTAACATGCTTATCTATCTGGTCTTGTGTATACTGGTTATGTGTCACGTATGTTGCACGTATAGAGATCCATAACCCATGCTGCCATACTTGCTTTTTCCAGCCCTGCCAAGGTTGAAGGGGAAGACGGTTGGTCTCGAGGTCCACCCTTCCCAGAAGTGACCACAACCACCTCCTCTCTCCTGCCACCCACTGATACACCCATGGAGGTGTCTAATGTGGAGCAGATGGACGTTAGCAACAGCATGGAGGTGTCGGCCCCTCTCCCCATCAAAAAACCACTGGGATCCAGCGCGGGGTCCTTCATAAAACAGGCTAACCCAGTAGGCGGCAGGAGACCCCAGCATTTGAGGATGAATCTTTGATGATCGTCTTAAGTTTTGCACTTTAGGAATTTATTAAATTACCCAAAGGCCTTTCTGCACCCTGTTTTCATCACACTTGCCGCCTCAGCATACTTCATACAAGCATGCAGAGCTTGTTCAGAACAAACCCTGTGACCTCTCTCTACTTGCACCATAGTGAGTTGGTCTGCTGCTTGCTATGAAAGAGAAAGAGACCACCTTGCACTTTAGGTGACTCTAGCATGAATTTCACAGTTTATTTTTTATATGCCATGCTCATGCAAAAAGTGAGGAAGAAATGCATATCTTCTATTCTATATTTGAAGTTCGGTCTGAGGTTGAGCCCCTCGTTATTGTTTTGCTTGACTGTATGACGTTGGAATAGTACCAGTGTTTAAAGAGAGAGTTCATCCAAAAATAAAATTGTCATTTTCTGTCAGTTCCAAACCTGTTTGACTTACTTACTTTCTTCTGTGGAACACAAAAGAAGAAAACATTCTCAGTCTTTTGTTGTTTTAGACCCCATTGACTTCCATTATATGAACAATTGAATCATTTTTCAAAATGTCTTCTTTTGTGCTACACAGAACAACAGAAAGTCATTTAAGTTTGGAACAGTATGAGGGTGAGACAGAATTTTCATTTTTGGGTAAACTATCCCTTTAAGGTGGTGAGAGAAGATCTAGCTCTACATTCCAGTGGAATCTGTTTATTTTGCGATGGATTTGATTCTTAATGCATCAGTAGTTATTAGGACCACTAGAATCACAGATGTAGAACACTTCTGGAGTGACAGTTGTGTTTACCAACCAATGATAAACTATAAAGTTTAATAAGCTGAGGTTTTTTTTGTTTTGTTTTGTTTTGTTTTTTAATTTTTATTTTATTTTATTTTTTTGCAATGCTCTTTGCTCAAGTTCATGAGGCAGTGTTGGATGACTTCAAGACATTCTTCTCTTGTTTTGGTCTGTTCGTGATAACATTTAAAATTCATACATTTAAGTATGAATCTGCCTGCATTGTGGGCATCATATCAAATGCTTTACTTTTGGACAGTATGCATTATTCTGACCAAAGAGTATTAAAAACACAAAATTACCAGATAACACTAGATAAATCCTCTTAATCCAGAGTACTAGTAGTTCTTTCTAAGCCACATCCACAAACATTAATGCCACCAATATTAATATGATGTCATCCTTTTGTGAAAACTATTGGTGGAACATCTTTTTTTGCAGTTTTACTTTTCTCTTTTTAGTATTGAAGACAACAATTCTGAAATAGTTTCCTTTTATTTTTTTCTAAATATGTGTGTGTTTTGAATTTATTTTTCAGCTGCCATATAGTTTTGTAAACTATGCAAATTATTTATTCTTAATCAAGAATGCTGTTGATGATTTAGCTGGATTTGTTGCATAAAGACAACGGCATGCCCTTTCATTTTTATTTTCGTACTTCTTTCTATGGTGATCTTAGGGTGAGTCAAAATAATTGTATTATTCTCAAGGACAGTAAAAATGTTGGGATTTTAAATATATTTTCAAGATGTGCAGTGTACACACATACACAATATAAAGGGAAAACCACTGGATTATTTATTGTTCTGTTTTGATTAAATAAGCTTGGATATATGTGGTTGAGGTGAAATCTCTATTCTGAATGAACTCAGAATAATGGAAGCATAATAAAATAGTAAATCCTTCAAAAAACAAACACAAAAAAAAAACAGTATTTGTTTAATTGCTGTATATAGACAATTCTTCATCACTGTTGGTGCTCTTTCCTTGTATTATAGTTCTTATATATATATACAATAAGTGTCATGATGTGACTCTTTGAATTGTTCGACACTGAGTCTGTTTCTTGTTAAAATTGTGCTGTATGTAAGAAGGGTTCATTTAGACAGTCATCATGGGTGTTTTCATGTATCTTGTTTCACAGGCATTCCTGTGCTCATAGAACTGTTATTGTTATCAATGAACGTCTGTGTGCGAGGCTGTGTAACTGCATTTAAACAGTTTCTGAATGACACGTTTTTTTCCCATGGGAATGTAAAATAGGCTTGTTTTCTGCTTGAAAGCATTCTGTTGTGACATTGTAATTCACTGATCGAATGTGATGCTAACCTCACATCCTCACTAACTCTAACTCTAATTTCTTGTAATTGTGGTTGGAAATTAGGAGGCCATTGCTCCGATTGAACTGTCTGGACTTTGCGGCGGATTCCATCAAGCCAATAACTAGCTGTACTCACTATGCACAGGAAGCATGATTGTGAATATCTTAAGCTTAATACAGTGCCTACTGATAAACAAGCACCTGCTGTGCTGTGGCAGTTAACAGCCCGTAATGGCTTCATATGCGAAAGCCTTTGATTTTGAAATCTGCGCGAGACCAGCAACTTAATTAAATTGCCTCTTAACTGGTACTTTGACTATGGAAGCATCATATTTTGCCTTTGCATACGCAAATATCGACCGTTTATTCAAACTATGCAATGCTAGCTGAGCAAATGGTCTATAATGTGGCGTAAATGGCTTCATATATCACTTTTGACAGTCTGATGAGTTGGATATTGACCATAAGCCCAGTCCCTGTAATCGCAAGACTCATGGCCTGAGTTTAAATCCTTTCAAACTGTCTCCCATTGATTCTTGCAGTCATGTTGGAATATTAAGACATAACTTGGTGCTAAGTGTTAATGGCCTGGGTTTCTTTTTATCTTCATTACCATATGTTCCCTAGAAAAAAAAAAAAAAAGTAATGTGTGTAATTGAGCTTCAAAAAGAGTTGAACTGAACCTGATCTCGAAAATCTGTGTACTCCATTATGAACCAGGGTTGAAACCAATTCTGAAACTTCCTGGTTTATAAAGTAAAATGAATAGAAAAATGCTTGTAAAAAGAAATGAGATGCAGATAAGGACACATTTTGCATTTTAAATGCAAATGCTTGAAGTGCTGTGTTTATTAGACAGTGGCACATTTTGGTTTAAAAATGAATGGATTTAAAGTACTGAATGACATGAGATTGTTTATAATGAATTATCTGGTGTTTTGTGATTAAAATCTATTTTAAACATTTTAATCCCTGGAGAATTCATCAATAAAGTTGAATTAGAGTATTTAACAAGCAACCCTGGAATTTGATATTGCATTTACTGGGCAAGTATTTCAATGACACTTCTTAACAGTTTGAAAAATTTATTTGGTCAGTTATCGAAATATGCTGGATAAAAATACAGCTGCATACTGTATGATGGTACTAAAATAGATGTTTTTTCTTCAACTCTTTGGTTTATCACACTATGTGCAGCATTAGAAAAATACCATGTATCTGTGAAGGGCCTGAAGTACAAATGGATATGGCATGTACAGTAATATTTTGCTTATTCAAAAGTAACAGAGCTATTATGTGTTGTTAAGTAACAAAAAAAAAATCACGTGGTTACAAAATTCTAATGCTACATCATTCGATAAATCAAAAGTTCATGTGCAATTACCTCACATTCACATTATGCAAGAAGAAACCAGAATACTTCAAACGGAACACAAGGTTCAGAATTTTTTAAAACTCCTTATAATTGGATTCATAAATGTGTTTAAGACAAGTTCAGTTACAAAAGCCACAGTACCTGATAGGATCATGGAGGGGGGGGGGGAGAAAAAGAAATTAAAATAGATTAAGGGAGACAAACATGAATTTCTGATACATTATTTCACTGTAACATTTTGCTAACACCCACAAGGAAATTAGTAAAACCAGAGTTGGCATGCATGAACACATAGGAATATATATATTATAAACATTAAAAAAGGGAGTTCCACATACAATAATAATAATAGTATTAATAATAATAATAATAATAATAATACAAGAGCTGGTGAATGTCCTTCTGACAAGATATTTTATATATATATATATATATATATATATATATATATATATATATATATATATATATATATATATATATATATATATATATAAACTCTCAAACTGCCAATTTTTCTAGTGACTATTGCCTTATAACAAGTGCTGTTTGCTCGACAGATGTTTGAGAGGAACAATCCACATATCCTGTGAATCGACTGTTTCAACATGTCTCAACACTGTTTCTTCATCCTTTCAGTGAGCAGCGCGTTCAGTAGATTTGTAAATAAGCTGATGTTGCACCATCTTTCCACTTGTGCACCTTGTCTGTGATGATATTGCGGCAGAGGGGGCAGGTCCTCTCCTGGTTAAGCCACTGGGCTATGCACTCCTCACAGAAGATATGCTGGAGACAATCAAATGATAAACAGTTTACATTTATGTTCTTGGCAGTTGGCTTACAAGAAAGTGCATGCAAAAAGGATGAGACAAAAGTAGTTATGTCTGAATTTACAGTACTCATAAAAGAGACAGGTCACATGATAATGACAAAATGGCAAATGTAGTATATCCTGATTACATTCATACTATATAGAAAATTTTTTAGCACTTGCAAAGTAAGTACTTGTTCAAAATAAGTACCTGCTCGAGAGAGTATGTGATTTTGGACACAGCCACTGTGTATTACTTTAGTAAGGATAGTAGAATAAGAACAAGCTGTTCAAGTTAATGCAGTGGCATAGAAATTATTTAAAAAGTAGCCATAGCACATTTTGAGTGTTATCTGTCATATAATTACTATCAACACATACATTTTTTTGTAAAAACATGCTTAATTTTTCACATATTTGATTTATTTTTATATATCAGGGTTTCCCAAACTGGGGTTTGTGAGGGAATACCAGGAGTTTGTTAGTTGATGATAAACCAATAATTAAATAATTACAATGTAACACTTAAACAAACCATTTAAACAAAAAAGATATAATGAATAATAAATTGTATTTGTTTACTTGCATATATGCAACAAATAACATATAAAAACATATAAAAATAAAACAAATTTACACAGTAAAATACCGTTTTCCACAAAGTAATATACCGTAAAAACATTCTGGGTAATATTTGTCGTTTTTGAGAAAATAGCCTATACGAAAGAGTGTCACGTGACCATTAACCAACATTAGAGATTCATGAACACGCAAACATGTTGTTAAATTATTGAAATATTAACTATTAACGCCGGCTCAGTATTGGGCGCTCCTGCATCGTGCTGCTCACGTGAACAGCTTCAGCCAATACTGAGCCAGCATTCGGAACTAAACACGGAAGCGCTGCAACATAAATAGCGTATAAGAGAATGACAGGGCAGAATCGAATTTAAAGTCTTTATTTTTGTTTTGTTTTTGCGCACAAAAAGTATTCTCGTCACTTCATAACATTGAACCACTGTAGTCACATTGTTAAAATAGTCAATGTTTTTACTACTTTTCTGGACCATGAACGTGGTAATTTAGTTTTTTTTTCTATTGAGGACAAAAAACCTTTCGGATTTCATCAAAAATATCTTAATTTGTGTTCCGAAGATGAACGAAAATCTTGGGGGTTTGGAAAACATGAGTACTTAATGACAGAAATTTAATTTTTGGGTGAACTAACCCTTTAAACCATATTTTAGGTCAAAGGTGTTCGACTGACAAAAAATTTTGGGAATTTCTTTTATATATTATATAGATATTTTTTACAAAACCTTTAAAATATATAATAACGTTGCTATAGAGCTGCTAGAAAAATTAACTCATAAACTGCAGTTCTCACAGTGTTTAAGAACACAAACTGTAATAATGAGTTAACTTGACACAAATTACATAAGCTAATTTGTCTTTTACATCAAAAAGACAAATTAGCTTATGTAATTCTTGTCAAGAATGAGGCTGAGCCTAGCTGTATAGTAAATACTATGCTCAAGAAGCATGATTTAGCCCGTGAATAAGGAGGTTAAAAGAGGGTTGACATCAGAGGTCAAACTCAAGAGTCACATTCTCACCTGACACATGAGGACCCGAGGCTGCTTAAAATCAGCCTGACAGATCGGACAAATGTCACCTGCCTCTCTAACCTGAGCTGGACTGGCTGGAGCTCCGTTCACCTTTAAAGACATGTAAGAAGAACATGATACAGCACACAATATAGAAAACATGTATAATTCAACTATTTCTCTTACAGATTACACATCAAATATAAGAATAAGGAGAGAGGCATAAGACAGGTTAAAAAGCAATCTTTCGTACCTCAGAACTGAAAAAAGTCCGTAATGTTTTTTGCAATGATCCTGACAGCCCATACAGTGCCAAAATCTAAAAAAAGAAAGGCAATAAGATCAGACTGATGAATATCTTCTAATAACGTATTCATTTCTTATTGTGATGATCGTGCAAACCTTCATTATGAGGTAGACTAAGGCTAGCAGGATTCCCAAAGTCAGACCCACTGAGGTGTCCATCTCATCGTAGCTGACCAGATACCGGAACCAGAGTGGGACAGGAGCAATCACCTGATACAACTGACCCATCTCCTCTATGAGCATGTACCACTGACCCTATGGAAAGCACAGTCGATACAATGAATCTAACATTCATTTTGATTAAGTGCAGACAATGAAATAATGTTACAAATCACGCTCACCCTTCGCCGGTATGTCATGAGTGGGGATGGGACGAGGAGAATAAGACACTTGAGCCCCATGAAGAAAAACTTCACAATGAAGTTGGTCACACCAACGCTCCATAAGACCTCCCAGAAGTTTTGAGAATCTATCGTAGCATTGGCAAAAATGAGGCTGAGGGACAAAAAAAGAAAGAGAGAGTCAATGTAATCTTCATGGTACGTATTTGTTATTTAGCGAACATTTGGTCATTTAGTTGATATACTGCACTAAACATAGTACATTACAGTTTGTGGTCAAGTGAGGTTTGGTGACACTGTAAAGCACTAACCAGCGATAAAGTGACTGAGTGTGAAAAGTGTAGAACACGAGGAGACTGGAGGATGTGAGGAACAGCAAGAGCCAGGCACAATGCAACTTCCTCCTTCGGTCCTTTACACAGGAGACACAAAACAAAACAGCCTTCAGATTATATACACACACACTACCGTTCAAAAGTATGGGGTCAGTAAGATTAGCTTTTTTTCCAGGATTCTTTTCACACTAGTTAACCCCGGGTTATCGTTGTTCTAAACATCGCTTTTAACCCTGGGTAGAGGAACGTTTCACACTTGTAATTTAGAAGCGGGGTCAGCACCGCTTTTTACCCGGGGTTATAAAACCCTGCCCAGGAGCAGGGTTAGAACCGCCTTTGCGGCGTTAACCCCGCATTGCAGTGCCAAACTTGTACAGTGTGAAACCATAGTTACAGCTAGATCTTAGCAACTGAGAACCAATCGCATACTCATATTTACCTGCTTTGGACAGTCACAGAAACACACATGCTCACTGTATATAAACAGTAAATTCAGCGTTTAAGAGGAATAATGTCAGATGCTGACAGAAAACTCAACAATTTGAGTGAAGAAGAGACCGTTTCATTCTTACCGTTACAGTTGCAATGTCCATTCAGTATAAATTCAATAGTACAGTTGGCAATACAGGATGTGCAAAGCTAGAGCTATGTAAACAGGTTGTGTGCTGCCTTTATCCAATCACGCAAATAAGAACGCTAACCCAGGGTTTAGGACAATGTGAAACGTCATCTTATAAACACCCAGGATTTATTGTTAACCCGGGTAAATTATGAGCAGTGTGAAACGTGCAGCAAGATAACCCAGGATTCCATTTACCCGGGGTTTAGAATGACCCAGGGTTAACTATTTCAAGTGTGAAAAGCCCTTTTGATAAATAGAAAGTTTAACAGAACAGCATTTATTTGAAATCTAAATATAGCATTATTAATGTATTTACTGTTCATTTACTGAATAAAATTCAATTATTAAAAAAAAAAAAAAAAAAAACTTGAATGGTAGTGTGTATAAATATTACCTAAATGTATAAACATATATTTAGCATATGTGCAATATGTGAATGACCAGAGTGGTTTTCACATTGCTCTTGGTCTGAATAGACCTTTATGCTTTAAGCAAACAACAGTTCACAGACTAACCTATAACCATACTAGACGAGTTACAAGCCCTGCTGTTTAACCCATGCCAAGCCAACTTTGATGGTACATACAAAATAATATGGTGGACTTACGTGGAGAAAGACTTGCGTTTGAATGCTTTTGTTGACGTACATAAAAGTGGTAAACAGACCCACTGCAACAGCCAGTCCTACAGAAAGACGACAACAACAACACAGAAGTGTGACAGGGGTCAGACACTTTACACATCACCGCCAGCTGTTCTCACCAACACGTACCTAGAGCGTGCTGAATGACTAGTTTCGCAGAGAGAATAACTATGAAAGGAAGACTTTTCTTGAGCCAGCGGAGGAGGTAGCGGAGCTCTGATAATGAGCTGTTGGACTCTCCGGATTCCAGGTCTGACTCGCCGCTGTCCGACTCGTGCTCATGGCTGTGCGTGTGTCCGTGAGAATGGGAGTGGCTATGGCTCGCCGTTCTCAGCCTCCGCGAAGTAGCGCCACGTCCATTCGTCGACCCCGATGAGCTGCCGATAGGAACCCGGACATCATCGCCCGTTTCCGGACCGCTGGCACTTCCAGCACCCGGCATTCGGGCGAGCAGCTCCGGCTGCAGGGTTAATGACAGCCCGTTTTTCTCTTCCTGAGGGCTCGGGTCGGGTTGCATCGGATCAGGTGAATCCCTCAGTTTAAACGCTCTTCTAGACTCGCAATATGCTCCTCT
This sequence comes from Megalobrama amblycephala, assembly GCF_018812025.1. Classification (NCBI taxonomy): domain Eukaryota; kingdom Metazoa; phylum Chordata; class Actinopteri; order Cypriniformes; family Xenocyprididae; genus Megalobrama; species Megalobrama amblycephala. The sequence goes on from NC_063045.1 coordinate 47,417,356, forward strand.
GTTGAAAAATAAACCATAACAATAGATTAGAAGAAGGCATACATAAAACATTCAAAACTCTATGCACATATTAAGCTGTTTTTATATAATGTAATAAGAAATACATTTTTTCAAGCTTCATGGTCGCTCGGAGGGGGTTTCTCTCACTAGCAAGCGGCGAGTGTAAAAAAAACACACAAAAAAAACACAAAAAACAAAGAGCAGCAACTGTAAATGGGGGTGGGTGGGAACAGGAAATTGCCGTAGCCTCGCTCCAGGCACATACATGGTCCAATCCGTGCGTCGCGTGGCGATTTAGCGTTTGCAACCAATTTCGTTGGCACAGAAGAACTATATGAAGTAATTTGCTTTTTTTTTTTTTTTTTTTTTTGTCTGAAACTTAAGTTACTTTATTTTTAGGCAAGTCACCTGGGGTGAATAGGTAAAAAAATTGACAGATATCACCATACTTCCCCAATTAATTAATAACATTAAGAATTGCAAACCTTTTTTAAATATGCAAACCTTTTTAATCATGCAAATTAGGCATATTATTATTACAAATATATTACTAATTTGCATACATTTCCAGAAAAGAAATCTGAACATTGTATAAAGCCAGGTTCAAAATTTATTAATTTATAAATTTATTAATAATTTAATTTATTTTGTTGACATATTAGAGATAAATGTTTTTACAGAAGGGTGTTTATATCTCTTTTCATCACCCCATAAAACAGCCAGAAAAAAAAAAAAAAAAAAAAAGACAATAAATTTAGAGAGAATAAATTATCAGGCAAATTATATATGAACAAACCCCTCTATAAAAGCCTTCAAAATATATTTAGGAATAAATCTGTAAAGTTTGGTGTTGATGTAAGTGCTACTGAAGTGGAAATTTCTGAAAAAATAATTTTTATTTAAAGATATGCACTGAAATTTGAATTCTACAGATGCAAACAGAAAAACATGGAAGAAAATGAACACTTAAAAATTGTTCAGCCCAAAATCTCAAAATTGACCAGTGCATGAAAAAAACAAAAAATCAGTATCATAATTTATATTCATGTTCTGAATATCAACACCTGCCTTGTGCATATTATATTCCGAACCAGCAGACACCCTACATCTTTGCTTACGTTATTTCTGTGATAATAATAAAACAAAATTATTACCAATTTTTTTAATCACTTTTAGCTACGCTTTTCTACGCTTTATATTGCAATGCAAAAATCATCGCATCGTACGCAATATCATCACTACTACTACTCCACTGTAAAATTGTAGCCACCCCCAACTTTTTTTGGCCCACCCAAAATGGAAATCCTCGCTCCGCTACAGAACACAACCACAGTTTTACTCGTGTGATAATCCTACGCGTCTGTTTACATGATTATTCAAGTGCATAATGTAAAATATATAAACTGACCTAAAAGCAGGGTTAGACAGAACATATTCGTTAGCCATAACTGCATAAAATCAAAGATAATATATTATCCCTAAGGTTTAAATATAAGGCTCGTGATGTTTTTATCTCTTTAATGAAAGCTTAGAGTAGAGGTCTTAAAAAGAAGTACCTGTCATACTGCGCACGGAGTTTCATGGTAAAGCACCGATCTCCATTCTACAGCCTATGGTGGTGTTTGAATGATCAGAACAAAACAACTCAAATAGATTATAATCAAAACTCATCGGCTAAAGGAGTTTAGTTTCAACTTGACATTGTTCCGGGAGCTATCCGGTCTGACCTACTAAAGGAACCTGTGGCTCTGCTGGAAAAAAAAGCAAAAGAAAAGTCCTCAATATGGCTGCCTCGTGCTTTCAAAATAAAAGTCCGATTTAGGCGCTAAACTCACTTCATTTGTTGTTTCAAACCGCTTGTCTTACTTTCATTCTTTGAAACACAAATAATTTGTTTCCATTTAATGTGAGTGAACGGAGAGTGAGAGGCTGTCGTTCTGCCTAATGTTTAAATGTTGGAGCAGCAGTCAACCCTGAACTCACCTGCATTCAGGTTTGTTGATGATGTTCTGGATGGTTGATAATGTCCACTGCCCTCACGCCAGTGACTGTTGTCTGTTTCTTTTTTACTCAGCCACTGTAGATACATCAGCTTGAGTTAATTTACTGAACTGGCAGAGTCCCACTTCTTTAACCTTCAAATCATATATATATACTTTCCTCCCTACCCTGTAGAGAACCTCCCTCTGATGGTTAGTCTATATCTACAGGGCTGTTTCTGACCATTTTTGTGCATGTAGTCAATAATGGTTGTCATAGCCACAATAATGTGCAGTGGTTTAGTATATCTAAGATATTTAGCAATGAACATTTTACAGATTTCAAGTGCACAGTATCTTTGATTGTAAATTGATTTTCAGTTTACTTTCTATAGATACTTCTTGATGAGCATTTCTCTCTCTTGCCACTTGCTGCCCAATCACTAATAAAAAAAAGCTTCCTCTGTATTCATCTCATATCAGAATTATTTTAGTGTGCTTTTAAATAATGCCAATCTCTAGACACACAATCTACACAAAAATGAAGAATAATAAAATAAGAAATAATAATACAACAGTATTGTTTTTTTTTTTTTTACTTTTAAAAATGCAACAGCAGACTATTATTTTTTCAATAAAATGTGTTTTATTACAACACTTAAATTAGCCCATGTCCAAGAATATACATTTTTTGTTTAATAATATTACTTAACATTGTAAGTAAATAAACATTAAAAAAAATCACATATTAATGTCTTTTCGTTACACAAATTTAGTAAACCTTGTCCAATAATTCTGTGAACAAAACAAAGGCTTAAATTACATTCTCAGTATGTTTTAACATTTTTAGAGTTCAGCTAAGGTGGCGATTGATTAAATGATAGAAGTTAGTATAGTTCACCTAGTTCACCTATGCCTATAAACGGCCTTGCATATCTACATTAGAAAATCAAAGTCTGGCCTATCTGAACTCCCCTAGTCATGTCCAGTGTCCACCTCACTTGACCCCACAGCATGGTGTTTGTCTGCTCGGATGTGAACATAACATACTATCCAACACTTCAAAATAGATTTTGGCCCTCTTGGGCTATCATCTTTCTGACTCTCTTTCAGGTCACTTTGCTGTTGCTCAATGTAGGTCTTTGTGATAATTACTGCTATTGAAAGTACTGTACCTCATTTAAATGAATGTTTTTAAAAGGTTAGACTTAAAGGAATATTCTGGGTTAAACACAAGTTAAGTTTAATTTACAGCATTTGTGAAATAATGTTGATTACCAAAAAAAAATTTTTTTGCCTCACTTCTTATTTTCATTTTATTTATTTATTTATTTTAAACTAGATTATCGTGATGCAATTACAGTGGAAGTGAATGGTGAATTTTTGTAGGATTTAAATATAGAAATGTGAAGCTTATAATTTTTTTTAAAGCACTTGCATTAATTCTTCTGTTAAAACTTCAGTGTTATTTGAGCTGTAAAGTTGTTTTTGTTATTTTTACAAAATGTGGCAACAAAGGCATTACACAGAACATAATCTTTACACAGAAAAGGTTACCAAGCAATTGTTTTTTTTTTTCCACACTAAAATAATGTTAATATTAATATTGTTTGTTTACATCTTCTGGCTTTACTTTTAAAAAAGTGAGTATTTTAATGTCCATAGATCGGCCTATTCACTTCTATTGTCTCAATGTAACCAGAATTTTGAAGAATAAAAAAGATGATAAAAAGACAGAATTTTCGAAAGTAATTTAGGTTGTAAATTAACATTATGGCACAAAAGCTGTGGACTGAGCTTGACTTGTATTGAAACAAGAACTTCTTTCAGATGCTTGACCTGACCTCAAGACATGAACTCTTGTGTTACAGGAGAACTGGATGTCAGTGTTGCCTGCATGCTTTCTGTTAAGCTATAGGCTACACTGGGGTCAGGGCTGTACCCACCATTGACCCAGACCTCAGTATTTTTCAGAGGAGTATATAGTAAAGGTTGTGAAATAATTGCCTAATATTAACTCTACTTTGGTGCTGCAAAGATATTGCACAATGCCAAGATAAATGACCTTCTCATTTGAGCTTCCTCAGCAATCAAATAACACTCGTCAATGTTATAATGTCTGAGATGACCAATCAAATCAAAGTAGGTGGGCTTTATGTTAACAGGAGCTGCGGAGTGTGAATTCCAGCATGATGCATCAGTTCATAAAAGTGTGAGATAAGAGGCAAGTAGCTAAACTAATCATTTAATATTTGACAATTGATTTATGATAGAAATGTTAAACGACCAACAGAAATAATGCAAACTAATAATAATTCATGTAATGTGATTTGTAACCTCAGTTCCCTGAGATGTGGGAACAAGATATTGCGTTTGCTAACGCTTATGGGTAACGTATAAAATCACGCTGTGTTACAGCGAGGGATCCTGGCTCGACTAAGTATGTTAGGTTTCACACACAGATTCATAATGAGAGTGGCAATGATACTGGTGTTCTTGGTAAACACGTCTACAGGACTTGATCGAAGCCATGTAGAAGTTCAGGGGGCGGCACCTAAAACGACACCCTGTCATACCGGGGGTAGAGTTGACACTGGTGAAACAGAGGACATGAAATGGCAATGGCAACAGCGCCATCACATGTAAATCGGTTGAAGTTTTGTTAATTTCAACTTAATTATATATAATGAATAAGGCAACAGCCATTAGCCAAAGCAAGTGCATTGACAATCCAGTGCAACAGTTTTTGCTTGGACATAGGCAGGCTTTTCGCACACAACACGCATACAGGGCACAGCAAGAATGCAGTAAGTGGCTCTGCCCTGGCCCAGTGTTTTGGGACGGAAAGCAGATAGTGTTTTGACCTGCACTTAAAACGGGGTCGAAAGCACTTAACCCAAATAGCATGGTGACATTGATACAATGTTGAGTTTTGATCCAAACCATCATTTTGGTTGATATTGACATTTCAGTGTTTAATGTATGTTGGATCAACATTGAAATTTTGATAAAAGTCAACAGCACACATGGGTGGAGACAGAGACATTGAACTAAAGGCAGGTTCACAACTGTGTGATTTTGGCCACGATTTGGTCGTCTGAGACAAATTTTGCAAATCCTACAAGATTCCTATAATCCTAGCCTAAAATCTGTTGTCTTGGCCACTAATTGGTAAACGCCCATTTTGGTTTTGCATGTGCACTTTTAAGTAGTCTACTCAATTCCTCCTCATTCGAAAGAAAACACAGGTGCATCCTATCAAAGACTATAGAATAACACAAGACATGTCACTCATATTGTTTTTAATGGGAGAAAGTGTAACGCGCAATATGGCGGAATAAGTCCCGCCTTCAAAATAAGAGCCAATCGCCGACTGGTAAAGTCATCGCGTCACTGCAGCGGCCATTAGAAGCACTGGTTTCTACAGAAACAGTCAGAAGCACGCCTCTGAAATGAGGCACAAGAGATGCGCATTTAGGTCTGCGCATGCACATTAGCTTGATCCAGCCTAAAAAATACAGGGTTTTTTTGTCATGATTCGAGCGTTTGGAAAAAAAAATTATGAGACAGTTGTCAGAATTCATTGGTGATTTCAAATATGAAATTTAATCAAAAGCTTGGCAGCTTTGGAGAATTTGATGTTTCCCCATTCAAAGAGATAGGAGCTGCATGGATGCCCAGGATGCCCGAGAGGCGTTTCAAAGATGGCCGCCGAGTGAAATGACTTGTCTTAAAGGGACTTTGATCCTATAGTTGTGTTTTTTGAACCACCCGACTTCTCTGGGTTTCAAACAATGGTGCATATTTCTTATTATTTCTATGTTCTTTTGTTTGTTTGTTTTTTGTGCTTGTTAGTTGCATTTGATTTATTATTACTGAATCTAATGATATTTATTTAAAAACGTTATTAAAGTGTTTGAATAAACCATCCATTTTCTAAATTCTTAAATAGTGCATCCATCTTGCTTTAGTAATATTTATTAGGATAATTATTATTATTATTTTTTTTTTATTTATTAGTGCAAGTGACATGAACATGAGCAAGAATATCATACTTTGCACATAGCACATGTGCACATCTATTACTCAATGCTTGCAGAGTACCTTGACTCCTTTCCTTTAATAGGAATGAAGGCAGATGAGGATGGACAATAAAAAAAATAAAAAATAAAAATGAGAAGCACTCTCTTGATAAATGTGACATTGATAATATATTGAGTTGTAGTCAATAGGATTATAACCTGACCTGGGACTTGATGCTGTCCTGTACCTTATCTTGATCAAGTAATCATTCATATTCCTGAATCTGTACTAAATTTGAGGAATGCAACTAATCTCCATTCTGTTTAGCCTGTTTATCAAAAAAAATATTCAAATAAAAGTCTGAGAATGTGACTGACATGGCTATTTGTGATATTTAAACAGATTATGGTCTACATAAGGTGAATCTACAGCTTTAAAGACATTTTCATTAATAGAAAACCTAAGCTCTTTTATTGCAAGATTTGTTAATTGTTACTTGAATGCTATTGTCTGGCTATCACCAGACCAAGCTCAATTTAAAAATGAACATTGGTCTGGGGAGTTTGCTATGTATTTCCTACTGCACAAGAGGCGTGATCAACGAGCATTATTCACGCAATTGGATAGTCCTTCAACCAATCAGATCAACGATCCGGGTGACGTACTTTGCAGAGCGACGCGAAAACTCCAAACAGGTTTAGTTTGTATTGGTTTGTAGCATTGATCAGCGGTTTGCAGAAGCAGCAATGGCATCGAGCGATTTTTGCAGGTTGTGCAAAAAAAACATGAAAGTGATCGGTATTTACACACAGTCGAGCGATTTGTTTGCTAAACTAAAGAAGTCATTTAGCATCATTGAGAGGTTAAAAGGAATTGATTGGTTCCCGCAAAAGTGTAACAGATGCAGCAGAAATGAATGTACGGGTTTCCAGACTGAGTTGCCGGGCGAAATCAAATCACTGGCAGATCAGGCTGGGTTTACCCAGTCTATGAATGCTATGTAGTTTCACAGAAAATGAACTGAGATTTATGAAATGGCCATAGATCAGAGGTGTTTATTCCTCTTCATGAAGAGTTTAGCTCAACACACCTGCCTGGAAGTTTTCATTGATCCTAATGACCTTGATTAACTGCTTCAGGTGGGTTTAATTAATTCAATTCACATTTATTTGTATAGCGCTTTTCACGATACATATCGTTTCAAAGCAGCTTTACAGAGAATGCATGTCAACATTATAATTTAAAGAATGCAGTTAGCAAATGTATATGTAATAAAATGTAATATGTAATAATTTAGGCAATTAATTTACAATCACTGTTAGCAGTTTAACTGAAGGTAGAAGCAATGGATTAGAGCTGGAGATAAACTTGGGTGGACACCTTCCCATAATGTAACTGAAGTGTTGATAAATAGATTAAATATATATAATTTAAGTATTATAAATATAGTTAGAATATTCTGTGTTTACCAATTTATAAAAAGTGAATCATATTGTGTTTAGCATATTAACATTGTTGAATGTGACTATGTATGACAACTGAATTGACTTGCTCTAACATCATACACTTTCAATATGGATTGTGTACGGCCACTATCAAAACACACTTGAAGGAAGGCAAGAATTATTGGTATTGGGCAGTTAAATGGGTGTTCGCCCCATGACCTGCACCAATTTTTGAAAACTCTATATTTATTTGTGTAAAGATTCCCTGGCCTCAGAGAAAGAGTTTAAGAAAGCGCATCTGCTGCTGGTGGGCTCCATCAAGCGGCCAGAAGATTCCATGACTCTAAGTTGTGGTACCATATCTTTCCTTGTGCTTTAGACAGGAGGCCTCTCCTCAGCGGGATAGTCCACAGAGGAGCTGCTAGCATCTCCACCCGTTCTGGCAACCACAGCTGGTTGGGCCATTTCTGTACCATTAACAGAACTGATTCCCTCTCCTCTCTAATTTTGCAAAGCATGCAAGGCAGAAGTTTCACTGGAGGAAAGGCATACTTGTGCGCTTTTGGCCAGCTGTGAACAAGTGCATCCACCCCCAGGGAAGATTGTGTCAGCGAATAAAACAGAAGGCAGTGAGTGTTCTCGTGTGTGCGAAGAAATCCACCTCCACCCTGCCAAATACACTCCAAATCATACTGACAGTCAAAGGGTGTAATCTCCACTCTCCGTGGATCACCCCGCACTGCAATTCAGATGTCCAGGGACATGTACTGCCCGAATGGAGAGGAGGTGTTGATCTGCCCACAGAAGAAGGTCTTTTGCTAGCTACAGCAGAGGCTGCGAGCTCACACCCCCTTGGTGATTTATAAATGCTACCACTGTCGTGTTGTCTGTCCTGATGAGAACGTGACTGTGGAGAATATCAGGGAGAAAGCACTTGTGAGCTAGGTGAACAGCACGGAGCTCTAGACAATTTATGTGCCACAACTTCTCCGATTTTGACCACAACCTGAAGGCTGGTCTGCCATCGCATGGATCCCCAGCCTTTGCTTGATGCATTTGTCATAACAGTCTTTCTACTTATCACTTGGCCAATAGGAACACCCTGGTGATCGTGCCAAGGGGTTAGCGCATCACTTTGACACGTAGGTGCCCGAGCGCCACATACTCCTCAGCACGACTCTTCGGCCAGAGCTGAAGCGGTCACATACGCAGGAGCCCTTATCTGCACACTGTTGAGGTGGTAAGCATCTGGCCGAGCATCCTCTTAAAGCATTTTAGTGGTCCTCTTAAAGCATCTTTGTCGAGTTCAGATGCCCTCCCTCTGCAACACGCCATTCATTCCCACACGTACGCCCCCACCTTACGTTTGCTGCTGGCTGAAAACTTGTGACAACTATGCCCGGGAAAATACAACTGCTGTCTGGCGATGAGAAAAAAGCCCTAGATGGATCCACCCCATGCATTTCTTTCAGGTAGCCTATGTTCACAAACATGTGAAATTTGTGAAACTATTGTGAAACTATTTAAGGGTGAGATTATTTATAAGTTTAACGCAGCATTAATACTTTGACCACCAGCAACGAATCTGCCTGATTTGATACTAATGTAATTTATGTCATATTATAATTTCATTTATTTTAATGTGTTATGCATTGCGTTTTGAACCATGTTGAAGATATCGGTAGGGCTGTCAATACCAGTAGAGGAGCATCCATGAACCGCATTATTAGACAGTTTTCTAAGGATGCACGATTCATTAAAACTATTTAAAAATCATAATACAGCATTATATAATGTTATTCTTAAATCTATGCTTACACAGGAGAATACATCAATAAAAGTGGCTGTAGCATTTCTATAGACTGGGTAAACCCAGCCTGATCTGCCGGCGATTTGATTTCACCCAGCAACTCAGTCTGGAAACCCATACATTCATTTCTACTGCTTCTGTTACACTTTTGCGGGAACCGATCACAGACTGGCTTATCCACCTTGCTCGCTATTGGCGGACATAACACGATGACGATAGAGAAGCGACGGCAAGCACAAAAATCTAATTACTTTTAACCTCCCGACGATGCTGAATGACTACTTTAGTTTAGCAAACAAATCGCTCGAGTGGGTGTAAATACCACTCACTTTCATGTTTTTTTTTTTTTTTTTTGCTCAACCTGCAAAAATCACTCGGTGCCATTGCTGCTTCTGCAAACAGCTGATCAATGCTACAAACCAATACAAACTAAACCTGTCTGGAGTTTTTGCGTTGTAAGTACGTCACCCGGATCGTTGATCTGATTGGTTGAAGGACTATCCAATTGCATGAAGAATGCTCGTTGATCTCACCTATAGAGTGCCCCAGGGATGACGCGTTTTTGTAGGCCAACCCGGAAGTTAGCGGCGCACGGGTTCCCTCGGTTGAAAGCCTATGCATTTTTCCCATAGACTTTTGGAAAATCGCAGAAAATAAGCTCTGTGTTTAACAAAGGGTTATGACACTTACACGTTTTGTCTATCAAGATAATCTTTACAAGTTAACACAACATTTATAGATTTTGAAGCCTAAATAAAGTCGTCAGATATAAAAGGCTAACAGTAGGCTATAAACGGACTACAGCACACCATGGTCGCGGATCAATGTCGTCACCACCAAGCTTCCTCAAACTTTATTTAGAAAACAACTTTATTTCAAAACATGCTCGCTGATTATGATCTGCGCTGTTATTAATACTTATCCACTTTTTCATGAGAAATGCTGTCCAAATGTCCCGTTTTTAATGATGACGTCTAAAGTCCCCGCCAAAGGAAGTAGTCCCTTTTAGCAATTTGTTAGCAACCGCCGATTTTAAGACACAGTAAAAGTTTAAAAAATCACAAGTGGGTTATAACTGGTGTGTTTTATGTCATACATCAAAACGTGAAAGTATTTAGAGGCTTTGTTAACCACAGACCTTATTTCAGGCAATTTAGCAAAAACCCATTCAAAAAACCCATAGACTTGACGGCGTTGGAACCAGAAGTCCTAAAATGCTAACTCGCTTCCGGATTTTGCCTACAAAAACACGTCATCCCTGGGGCACTCTATTGTGCAGTAGAAAATACATACAGACTCGACAGACCAATGTTCAATTTTAAATTGAGCTTGGTCTGGTGATAGCCAGACAAGCATTTCTATCCAAAAAAAGAAAAAAAAGTGGCTGAATATTATTATTTAACTAATAATATATTTTTTTAATTATGGTGGTTGGCTTTAATCGTGGATTTGATCGTGCTGTGTAACAACAAAAATCAGCAGGCTTTTGGCGCCCTCTGCAGGCATTTGTTATAATATATAATGTATTTATAACATTTCAGGGGAAAAAAACTCTTGATGTGTTTTAATATGTAGATTAGCTTGTTTTGGTTAATTAAGAAGAAATCTACAGATGCAAACAGATGGATGGTAGTACGCTTAAAACAAACACCATCTAAATGTGTAGGGTTAGGGTTAAGTTTTCTTTCCATTAGAGTAAAAGACATGGCAGCAAAAATAAACCAAAATCTTAAAATTGTCCACTACATGAAAGAAGTATTCCAATAAAATCAAAAGAATTAAAACGATTTATTGATTTGTGCAAAATAAACAAATTATTAGTGAAACTATGTCCCTCTCCTTGGTGCAGTCATTACATATATAGCTACTTGAAAATAGTAGTGTAGAAAACATGCACATTTAGGCACAGTTTCCTTTGCTGTTGTCCGCTCTTGTGATAAACCTAGTCAGTACTAACGAAGACCATGGTCTCTGTGTGAACTGATTATTTTGTTTAAATCAAGAATAAATAAAGAATTGCGTGAGTGTGAGGAAATTAATATAAATTGGTAAGGAAGTCAGAGTTGTCTTAATATATGTAAGGGTTTATTATTTTTTTAAATAAATAATTAGGAGAAGTGCCCTTTTTTCCACTTGAGCCCCTGCCCCCCAAAATGTCTGTGCACATCCCTGCCACACTTTATGATTGGGCTAAAACCAGCCAATAGTCTCAATAGTTAAGGATGTACATTACACTCTGCTTCAGAGGGGAGAGAGTCACATCTATGCATTTCGTGAACGTATGTGGGGCCAGAGATAACCCGAAGGGTAGGACCGGGAATCGATATGCTATCCCCTCGAAAGCAAATTTTAGGAAGTGCCTGTGGCAAGGGACTACCTGAATGTGAAAATAAGGTCCGATGTGTGAGAGGATTTGCCTCAGCATAATTATTTTGAATGAGCGCTTTGATAGTGCGTGATTCAGTGGTCTCAGATCCAAGATTGGTTGGAGCCCGCTGCACCAGAAAATAGCGACTCTAGAAGCCGCTCTCATGATCTGCCGCTCTCATGATCTCCACAACACAATTTGCGAAAAGGTTGTGTAATTTCTCCCGCAGAATTGAAGCATTCTGCTTCTGTACAGTGGACATGTTGAAACAGAGCGGTCTGCGAAAGATCTGAAGCGTGTAGTCATTCCTTATTGATTTCATAACCCACTCTGATACCCCTGGCAGCGCCTGTCAAGCTTTTATGAATTGGGACAGCGGGCGAGGTGGACTGCCATTGGGGAGCAGGGAGTTTAATACCACGAGTGTGAGAGGAGTGAGAGGAGGAGGAAAATTGCTCTGATATTGAGGTCAGTTTTGCATTTTTTTTTTTTTTAAACTTTATTGCACGGTTGCATAGTAGAACAGTCAAAACAAACATGACAGTTGTTTTCACAGCCTGCAACAGGGAACGAGCAGATTTTTTCAGTGGCTTGTCTTCGGTGCTGGGTGCAGCTTTCCTCCTCCGAGAGACAGCATCAGGAACGTGGCTTTGTTTACAGTGCCGGCCTGCTGTCCCTGTCAAGGCCATGTCTGTTTTGGTCTCACCGCCAGTTCACGTTCGTGCCGAGCAGCAGCAGAAGGAATGTGTGGTCTCGCCGAGCACTGGGCTGAAGAGACCTGAGGGGTTCACTGGTGTGTCCATATGGGCCTCCTTCTGAGTTTAACATACGCCACTCGTTCAGCGCTGACCACAGAAGACAGGAGGGAGGAGGCCAGGCCTCCGCGGGGTGTCCTTTCGGCTGTGGTCTGACTGCAGGAACCACTCATCCAGACGGCTTTTGGCCGGCACGGCAGGAGACGCCCACTCTAAACTGAACTCATCAACTGCCTTGGACAGGATGTGTAGGAGCTCGACATCATCACTATGAAGGAGGTCCCCCGCGTTGCTGCCGTGGGCCGCAGTATTACAGTGGGCTGTTGGTCCACTCATACCTGTCCACATATTGTGAATGAAGTTACTTAGTTGCCTAGCTTTCCTGGTAGCCTTCAGTAAATAAATTTTTCTAAGAATATGAATCATAAAACACATATCAGTTCACCCTATGTTTACTTTCTTCAATGACACAGACAAAAATTAAAAGATTATCTATCAAAGCTCAGCTTTGATGAGGGATGAGATACAGGGCTAGGGCTAAGATTAGGAGACAGAGAAAAAAAGAAAGTTTTAATCACTTCATTTCTTATTTGGAATGGAATTACGAGAAATGAAAAGACAGCTTGTCTAGTTTTAAATGTAACAAACGGAAAATGAGATTTAATTTCGTTTGTGGTTTACAAATTGTTCATGGCTTCGATATATTTCATTCGCTCATGTGCGCGACCCTTTCATCTGATTTGTCAAACCACGCCATCTTCAGTCATCAAAATAAGAGTCAGTACGGTACTGCCAAATCCCACTTAAATACGCTTTTTTCACCACGCGAACAACCATGTCTAACCTTTTGACCATTCATTCACGCGACAATGTTTTGGGGGCCTGAAAATGCAAAACTTTGAGAATGGGTCTCAAAGTGCAAGTTATCGTCTCCACGTGAACTACAAAAATGCGAATTTGTGAAAATAGTGATATCATGTGCATAGGTTGCATTTAATCTATAAGCGTGTAGTATTTATTTACAAAGTGACATCGCCATCTACTGGCCTGGCATTTATAATACAGCGCTTTTAGCCATTTTCGAGGATCCGTGTAAACGGGGATCATTCTAACAACGTTGTTGTGTGTACGCGAAACTTTTCAAAAACGCAATGGACATTTTTAATATATCTTTGTTTTTTTTCAATGTATATGTTACTCTTGTATAGTTTTCCTGTGCCTTCCTGTGCCCAGAGTGTTTTGTTTTGGTTTATTTAGTTTTATAAAGTAAGGCTGGTGCTACCAGATCCTCTACTTGCCTCATTGTGGAACCAACCCGTGACAATTACCTTGTGAAACCTTTTAATGCATGTGGAAGTCTTCATATCTGATTTTGTAAAAAAGTGTCAACATGTCAAGCAAAAGCTTCTGAATTTTCAATCAAAATTTTGATGCAACCATATCCTATTAGTAATGTCATTGAGACATTCACATCTACGCACATAGGTTAGAGATCAGTTGTCTAACCACCACCCACCCACAGAAAGTACTTTCACAGACACTGTGTCCAGACAGGAATATAATCATAAATTAAAGCTGCAAGCAGCGATGAAAGGGCCCTCGCACCCAGGGCCACCACCACCAGGTGGCCTTAGGAAAACAGCGAATAGTGGGTGACATGCATGTAAGCGAGTAAATACAGTTTATAAATACAGTTTTCCTACAGTTTTTCGACATGCCACACTTCCTGCTGCCAACAGGTGGCACTTTGACTATTACTGAATATTGCCATGTAGATGTATTCAGGCTAAGACTATTATTAATCATGTGAAGCAGGGGTGTAGCCATCATTTCAGAAGTTAGCAGGACAGAAATGTTGGGTGTAATACCAGTTTTTATCTGTCCTTTGTCTAATTGATAGTTTTTTTTTTTAATTTTTAATTTTAAATCAATTTGCTTTTCATAAGAAATCAAATAAACTGCTGAACAATAACCAATATCTAAAAAAAATTTCCCTATATTTTATGACAATTTTATGATTGGTTTATGTACAAGCACTTGTGCATTAAGTCCTCATGGACACATTATATAATGTAAAAAAAAAAAAAAAAAGATCACAGAATAAAGCCGAAAATACAGTACCTTTCAAAAGTTTTGAAACATTACAATTGTAATTGTACAATTGAAATATGTCTCTTCTGCTCACCAAGGCTGGATTTATTTAATAAAAAAAATGCAGTAAAACAGTAATATTGTGAAATAGTATTACAATTTAATATAGCTGTTTTCTATGTGAATATATTGTAAAATGTCATTTATTCCTGTGATAGCTGAATTTTCTGCATCATTACTCCAGTCTTCAGTGTTGGAGTTAGATTAATGTTAGAATAACGTTATGAGAATGTTAGATTAACTTTAGAATAACGTTATACAAACCAAAAACTAACGTTCTGGGAATGTTAGAATAACGTTCTGGGAACGTTAGATTAATGTTAGAATAACGTTATACAAACCAAAAACTAACGTTAGATTAACGTTCTGGGAATGTTAGATTAATGTTAGAATGTTATACAAACCAAAAACTAACATTCTGGGAATGTTAGATTAATGTTAGAATAACATTATACAAACCAAAAACTAACGTTAGAATAACATTCTGGAAACGTTAGATTAATGTTATAATAACGTTCTGGGAACATTAGATTAATGTTAGAATAACATTATACAAACCAAAAACTAACATTCTGGGAACGTTAAATTAATGTTAGAATGACGTTCTGGGAACGTTAGATTAATGTTAGAATAACGTTATACAAACTAAAAACTAATGTTCTGGGAACGTTAGATGTATGTTAGAATAATGTTAGAATAACGTTCTGGGAATGTTAGATTAACTTTAGAATAACATTATACAAACCAAAAACTAACCTTTTGGGAATGTTAGATTAACGTTAGAATAATGTTCTAGGAACCAAAAACTAACGTTCTGGGAACGTTAGATTAACGTTCTGACATTTTCCGGTGAAAATTCTTATTTTGATCATAATTCCAAGACGTTGAATCTGTGATTCCGAAGTACAGTATCCACTGATGTGTTGACTGACAGCAAACATTAGATTCGTCCGCACTGAAAAGCCGTGCCGAAGCACAACCGACGTAAAGATGATAATTCAGCATATAGCTGCAATTGCAGGTTTCAAAGAGACACAAAGAAGCAAAACATATGGACAGCAGCTTTAAGAAAACTTTCCTGGCTAACGAAAAAACAAACCATAAATTAAAGCTGCAAGCAGCGATGAAAGGGACCTTGCACCCAGGCTTACCGCCACCTGGTGGCCTTAGGAAAACGGTGAACAGTGGGCGAAATATTCATTTAAGCAGATAAATAGAAGAGAAATATGGCATTTTGATGCACCACAGTTCCTGCTGCCAGCAGGTGGAGCTTTGACTATAACTGAATATTGCCAAGTAGATGTCTTCAGGCCAGGACTATTATCAAACATGTGAAGTTTGGAGCAGATTGAACATTGTATGCCTGAGTTACACCAACTTCCTGTTTCGTGGCGTTAATTGCAAACATTAGCACTTAGCCAAGTTTTGCATGATTTAATGTGTTTCTATTATGTTTGGTACTTCATGGCATATATAAATGTGTTTCTGGGAGTGAATTACAGTGCAAAGCATGTCATTTCCTGTGACTCTTATCAAACGTGAAGTTTGGAAAATGGAAATGGCAAAAACTGCAAAAATTTTGCAGAGAAAATTCAAAATATCTCACTTCCTGTTTACAGATTTTGTACCCAGGGACTTTTTTTTATAGGTATTGGGCTGTTACATCTGTCTACCAAATTTCATACCTGTATGTGAAAGTATGCCACACCTAATTCTGAAACCCATATCAGATGTAAATTTTCACCACTTCTAATGCGTGTGCAAAGTTTCCTGAGTTTTCGAGCATGTTAAGGCCCTCAAAAATGTGATTCATTTCGGAGAAGAAGAAGAATTGACAGAGCAATTACAACAGGGTCCTCACACCACCGGTGCTCGGGCCCTAAAAAATGGAAAACCCCATAACAGGCATACTAATCTAAATTTATGGGTCATTCTGTGTAACCGAGCATGTTAAATGATGCTTTAGGATAATGCAGCTTAATTTGAGGAGGAATGGATGTAAGTATCTTGTTGTACATTTAGAAAATGTTAATATGACTGAACTGGGAGTGTGTCTTATTTGGCAGGAGGTGCTTATTGAATAATAACTGTCCTCTGGCATTTTCCAGCACTAAAGATACAAACTGATCTTTTAAAAGTCATCATGAAATCAAAATGGACAATTCTTGTTTTTATAGGATATAGCAATATTTATAAAAAAATTTTTTTTTTTTTGAAAAAATTAATGTGAACTCATAATCTTTAATCAAAATAACTTTCCCATCCCTTTTGCAGCAATATCTCTTCTCTTCTCTGATGACGTATTTACTGGCATGAGGGAAGGACAACCTGTCACTCACATGAGATCACAGCACTAGCAAACCACAACCATCCAACGATCCAATCAATTCCCAATGTAAAGAAAAAAATCAAGTCCTGCCCTACTTTTTTTTTTTTTGCTGTTGTTGTTTGAGAAGCCTTTTCACTCGGACGTACATTGCAATAGGGAAGAAAAGACTATCGCAACTTCCGTTTCATGCTGAACACAAGTATTTCTCTGTGATATAATGCACTGAGAGAAACCTTATAAGAGCTATGAATTTAATTAAGAATGAATTATGATTCCCCTAAACACTGTAGCGTGATATCATGCTTTAGATCAGTGGTTCTCAACCGGTGGGGCGCGAGTGGCTACAAGGATGGGAGGAAAAAAAACTGAAAAAAAAAAAAAAAATTGCAAAATTTTTTATCACTAAACTACTGTCATAAAACGTTATAGTTTTGTATATACATAACTCCTGAATAAAAATTAAAATGTGTTTGGACTGATTAAAAAAAAAAAGTTTTGAACAAATTTGATTGGTTTGTCGATAGTGAGCGCAAATCGGCGCAAATGCAGGTGATAAGCGGTTTTATTAAGCGAGTCACTGAGTCGTTCATTCACGATTCGTTCAAACGGCCGATTCATCAAGAATGAGACAGATGTTTGTGAATGGGTCATTGAATCTTTGACTCAAACGATTTGTTCAAAACACTGAATCATTCAAAACACGGTTGAGTGTTGCTGTGAGATGCGCTATGTTGTGATCTTTGTTTGGATTCATCGGATCTATTTTCGCTGCTAAAATAGACAGTCATTATTTTGTCTAAAATGTAAGTGACTTAATATTATTAACTTGTTTGTTGAACTGTCATATCAGTGTCACATTTTCAATCGCGAGGTGATGATGGTCAATTAAGTGATGGTCAATTGTCAGCTCTCTTGGTCGTCAGGTCGTGTGATGTATGTTGCTGAACTGTATTCAAATGTTATAAATATAAAAACACCACATTTTGAAATTTAACTGCAGTATGTCAATTTTGTTTATTTGTGTGTGCTGCGCTCATAGACTTTAGAAAACGGCGCTCATTTGTTTGATTTCTCCTCGAGAAACTGCACAAGCCTCAAAAGTTTAAGGTCCTTGCACCCTGACTCAGTCCGAAACTGTCGTATTCGTTTTTTCATATTCGTCATTTGGTGGATCAATTGTCAAAAACCCCTCAAAATATTTGCTACGGATGCGAAAAATGCAGAAAATCGAACCATCCGAATTAATTTTTATGACGGACGGAAGTTTCAGAGGCTGCAAACGTATAAAACGTGAGGTCGTATTTAGTTTATATATATATATATATATATATATATATATATATATATATATATATATATATATATATATACACACAGGGTGCGATTTGTATGAGGGGATGGGGGGAATTTCCCCCTTCTGGTCTATGTATCCCTCCCTCTGCTGAAATATTTTTATCCCCGGTGGGGATAAAAAATATCCCCCCGGGTGATGCTATTCCACAAACCACCAACAGAGCATATAAAATACCAAAAATAAAAATCTTTTTTTAAAACATCGCCAAGTAAAACGCTGCGTTTAGCCTATAGAACTGTCTCTTTACCACCACAACAAACAGGACACTTTTCAGACGCGCATTCCGACTTCGTCTCAGTGCCAGGCTCAAGTCAAACGAGAGCGGAAAAGGTGCAGGTGACGACGAGGGAGCTTCAGTTGAACAACCGTGAATTGCGGTCAGATGAGATTTTGTCAGGCTATGTCTGTAAAACTCAGAAAATGAACATGACTGTCCTATCAGCCGCTATACTGTGCTTGTGGAGCGCACTCAAGAATTGCATGCGCAAATGCGCCGGCGCGCGCTGCATAATGACTTTATTATAGCTTAAATAAAGCGCAAAAGAAACTACGAGCAATGATGGTCGTTGTTCTGTTGTAAGTGAAGTCATGAAATTGCCAAACATGCGATTAAAGCTGCCTCAAAACTGTGCATGCATGTAAACATGGTTTTAAAGCTATTGTTATCCATTTTGTTGGCCTTGAAACGTCTTAAAATGCACATATGTACACCAGGGAAATCTAAATTTTCTCGGGGGAGCATGCCCCCGTACCCCCTAGCAAACAACATTTTCTGACCTCGGGAATTATGAAACCCTGCGTACGGCCCGGCTTATTCTATATAAAAAAAATCTGAGGTAAACGTGTATGCACTGTGATCAAAAATAAATGGGGCCAAACGCGATTGAATGTAAAGGTTTGTGTCTCGTTATTCTATTAATAACTACCCCCACTGAGCAAATTACGTCCAGAAGACGTCTTTTTCAGGTCTTGTCTCAGGTTGAAAAGACGTCCACTGAGGGGCCAGAATGAAAGTTTTTATGACGTCTTTTTTGGACGTCTTCTGGACATCCGATATAGACGAACACGCACAATCACCAAAGGAGAAAAATCACAATTTTTAAGCCACCATCGTGGAGATGAGTGTTTGCTTTAGTTGGGCTCTTGACCCTTGCCTTATTAATATTAGAGTTTGTTTGGGCAGTTAACTGAGTCATAACAGCCAGACAAGTAAAGAGAAATGATCAGGTGTTGGTTATGTTTCACAAAATCATTATTAGACCTGAATCACTGAACTCATTTAGAGCCCAATCTCTGAGTTAGATTTACGTTATTGATTATAGCATCACTGTGATTCTACAGCAGAAGATCAGCTTTATCAATGTAATCTGAAGGATTTCACAAACAGTTGTTCTGAGCAAAAAAATAATAATTTCTCTTAGGCACACACAGACATCAAGAATCAGCCTGTGAATCTCAACAATGGTGACAAGCAACATATTCTGATCAACAGATCAACTCTGAACATTAGAAAACAAGCTACTAAAAAGTCACATAAACAGAACAAAATAAAATATGAGAATAAAGGAAATTACTAAAAAAATTAAGCTCATAATTTATTCATGCAGCAATGCATGATGGGAGCCATGGATGAATTTTGATTGGTTGCTCCCAGAATGCACTGCAACATGCTTTTTGATGGTCACCACTGTTGAGATTCACAGGATGATTCTTGATGTCTGTGTGTGCCTAAATTAAAAGCTTTTTTTTTTGTTCAACACACCTTTTCTGAAATCATGTGAATCGCATTGATAAAGCTGATCTTCCGCTATAGAATCACAGTGCTGCTGTAATCAATAATGTAAATCTAACTCAGAGATTGGGCTCTAGATGAGTTCAGTGATTCAGGTCAAACAATGATTATGTGAAAACATAACCAACACCTGATCATTTCTTTTTGCTTGTCTGGCTGTTATGACTGAGTTAACAGCCCAAACAAATTCTAATATTAATAAGGCAAGGGTCAAGAGCCCAACTAAAGCAAACACTCATCTCCACGATGGTGGCTTAAAAATTGTGATTTTTCTCCTTTGGTGATTGTGCGTGTTCGTCTATATCGGATGTTCAGAAGACGTCCAAAAAAGACGTCATAAAAACTTTCATTCTGGCCCCTCAGTGGACGTCTTTTCAACCTGAGACAAGACCTGAAAAAGACGTCTTCTGGACGTAATTTGCTCAGTGGGCCGATTGATTTTGCATTTCTATCAGAAATTAAGAATTATTAATGTAATTTTAGTGGTGCAAATATCTATATATATATATATATATATATTTAAATGTTTCTGTAACAGCTGCCAAAAAATAGTATATAGCACTGTGGTTTTTAACAAATTAAAAAAAAAAAAAAAAAAAATTCAAAACATCCTCCCCTCTGTTTTTTCACAAATCGCACCCTGTATATATATAAACGAATAAACTAGTCAGAATATAGGCTACAGTTAAAGCTTTCCTTTAGTTTTTGTGAAATGCTCACACGCACTGGGGCCCCAACTGCAATGAACCAGCTTTGGGGGGGCCCAGCTTGCAAAAGGTTGAGAACCCCTGCTTTAGATAATCTTTCTTTCATTCTTAGACCACTCATCATGGAGTCAAACCTTAAATAAGGTTAATGAGGTCAGAATGAGAGCAACACCCCTCTCCTTCACTACCATGTAATCATGTTGCTCAATGTGAAAGTTGTTGTCCAAGTGAATACAGTAAGTGTAGCTTATAGAGGTTAACTTGACACATAAATTACTACCTGTCAGATATGAATGGACATATCAAGAGCAGGATGTGGATAAAGTGAGAAGTGACAGACAAACTCCCTTTATCTATTTTTTCTCTGTCTCTCCTTTCCAACCAACTTATTTCAACAGAAATATATAATGAGATCATAAACTATTAAATATATATATATATCTTTCTTATGCTAATATTCAGCTGTTTAAATGTGCTTAGCACAAAGCCATTTAACCTTTACACAGAAAATGTTCTTCAATTTGTTTTCACACTAAAATCATCCTAACATAAATATTGTTTACATGTTCTGGCTGTACTAGTGAGATTTTAATGTTTATTGATTGGCCCCATTGACTTCTTTTGTAAAAGTCTCAATGTAACCCATATTTTTGCTTTTTTGAAGAAAAAGACAGACAAGTTAAAATTAATAGGTGGCTACCAACTTATTTCAATTGAAATATAACAAAATCATAAACAATGTATTTTACTATTAATCCCCAGTGAAGAACATCGGCACAGATCCTCAACAAAGACCAAAAGAACCAGAGAAGTCCTCTGCGCAGACCCCTATGACCAGCTTCGTCTTCATACTGGCGTGATGAATCCGATCTTCAAGCAAAGGAACTGGATGAAATATTTGAATTCTACAGATTTGAGTTTCTTATTGATTTAAGCAATTTGCATGTTTTTTGGCATATGTGCAAAAGACTAAGTCCAACTGTCTACCATTTGCACAATAACTTCTAAACATTCTTTTATCGTGTGAGCCTCCAAATGCAAAATCATCCATTCAGTTATCAAAATCTGTCAGATATGCATATATATTCCATAAATACCTGTGACATGGAATGTTTGTAATGTCTGCTGAATTGACAAACGGCCTGCCATTGTAATGAATAGGAATAACAATCTTACCAATCAACCAATCAAGTTTGGAAGCATACAGTAGGCTATATGGAGTTTGCCCAGCACAATCACTGCCATTTTTAACTTTACCCGTATCCACTTCAATAGCAGCAAAAGTGTTTTGCAATACAAAATGAACACAATAAGTACACTGTACTTATTTTTTTTTTTAATGTAAGTAGTAGATAAGGACACCTAATATAAAGTGTGTCTATTTTCTTTGAGTACTATAGAATTGACTTTTCCTAGTAAGTTTTTATTTACTGCTGAAATCTGCATCTAAAAAGCTCAGTGTGAGAAACACAATAGCATTCACATACAATACATACAAAACTGACATTCTTTTATGGTGTAGAAAACAGACAGTGTCAACTAAAAAGTAGAAAGCAAAAAAATATTTCCATGGTGAAAAACCATCTAAACAGTTTGAGCAGTATGGCTCACACGATGACAAAGAGACTTTTTATTTTGGTGGCATTGACCAATTTACAAAACTAGGTTTTGAAGCATGAATTAAATGTTTTGGACGAGTAACTGCAGACATGCGAGCGTTCTGATGTTTCAGTGAACTGTTGTGACAATTGAACTTACAGTTAAGAGAAGGTTAAGACTGTTTTGAGAATGGTGCCAAATAAAGTGATTGAGACAAACTGTAATAACTGATGATCTTTACAACAGAACTGAATCTTACTTCAGCTGAACAATGACACTATTTTCTTTTAGAGCTGCTGTACAGCCGAATTAAACTCTGTTTGCATCATTGAATAAGTTTCCTGTTATCACTGTAAAGCAGCTTTGAAACAATCTCTTTTGTATAAAACGCTATATAAATAAAGGTGACGACTTTAGAAAGAAAAGACTCTTCTTAAAGGGTATGGTACTTTTACTAACAGCAGATGGCGCTTCATAGCAAGGAGTGATTTAAACAAAGGACTGACTGAGGAAATCTCTATATTGTTAATAAGAAAAAAAGTCAAGTGATAAATTAAAAAAGATTACATATGTGGGTGAGGTTTTTTTTTGTGTGTATATAAGGTTTTGTCCTCATTATTTCAAGGGTTATTTTTTCTGTTCAAACAATCTGATTTTAAAACTCTAACATTGTTAACATCTGCATCTTTTTGTTTAATAATTTTTTTAATGTTTATTTATTCAGGCTGTAAAGACAAAATATACTGGACCACAAGCATAATTTTTTGTAAAACTAATCAAATTCATTGATGTAGGCTATATAAACTAACAATCTCTTTTCAGCTAAGAGGCACAGGCAGAAAATAGTCAGACCAGTCCAGCTGAAGTGACTGTGACCTTCAGTTACACGTTAAATATGATTTTCTTTCCCTTAAATATCTCATCAGGTTTGCTGGTTTGCCGCTCAAGGTGTGAACTGATGATCTGTGATTGAAATTCAGCTGCAATTTTCAGCCATTTAAAAAAGCAGAAGACGTGTTTGATGTCGTTCTTTGTCTGAGCGTAATGTCTCATTTTCACCACCGTACACTCACACTCTCTCTATCAGAGCTCCCTTAATCAGCTTGTAGGTCAGTTACCATGACAACCTGATCTCTCGTGGATGTGGTGCTTCATGGAGAGGAAGATGATCACCTGCCCTCAGGTGTGTGTCTCTCTGTGTGTGTGTGGTTACATTTTGCCAGACCCCTACCGACAACCCCTCTTTTCACATTGATGATTTCTCTCATCTGAAATGGAGATTATGTGCATTCGCCCTTCAATGAGGTCACTAAATGGCTTTTAGCAGCATGAAAACATGCTTACATAAATGCCACATATCTGCCATATCATACGTACATCTCAGTCATCTCCATATTTGATTGACAGATCTCTTTTAGTCAATATGTTTAGCCAACATCCACTTTTGTCTCACTAAACAGCAATGGTTATTGTTCGTAAATGAAATTACAGTTTTTCTCAGTCGCTTTGGTGAATTTCTCAGATCACAATTGAAATTCTCAAAACTACTTGTTCAACCTCCACATCATCTAGTCACTTGTGCACATCATAAAAGCGATTTCTCATTCTTTCAAACAAACTGCAAATGCTTTGGTACATTCATGCAATTGATTATGTACAATTGCCTGCTGTTTCCCACATTATCAATTGCTTATGTCAAAACATCAAAACAAAACATCTAGGCATTAGCTCATAGTGTAAGCCTTTAAATTCAAAATGGTTCAACTAGTTGTTATAAACTGTCAAGTATATTTTCTATACATTTCTATAAGACTTTTTTTTTGTAAATGAATTGATGAATTGCGGAGGTGAATTTTGAATTTCACTAATGAAGGGGAATGTAAAGCTTTAGCTCAACAAATGATCAACCAGTTCTCTAAAATAGCTCAGAGGTGCATCTCATGAAGCTTCATTTGGAAAACTGAGGCTGAGGCAGGTCAGAAGGTAGTCGAATGTTGGGAGAACAACCATGTCCTCAATCATTAAAACGTTTGTAGACAGAATAGGTATAATCAGACAATGCTCACTATACTGTAATCCTGTATAATCACTGTAATGCTATATTACAGTAGTCCACTTGCATTTTACATTATACACTAAATATACTTTATAGAGACATTATGTAACACACACACAAGTACATATATACAGTATGTGTGTGGACATTTTGACAAATTGACAATGGATGGATGGATGGACAAATGGACAGACAGAGGATGGATGGATGGATGGATGGATGGATGGGTACTACAGATGATGGACGGACGGACAGACGGATAGATAGACAGATAGATAGATAGATAGATAGATAGATAGATAGATAGATAGATAGATAGATAGATTATGGATGGACGGACGGTCAAATGGACAGACGGGGTAGATGATGGATGGATGGATGCATAGATAGATAGATAGATAATGGATAGATGAATGTATGGACAGACAGACAGACAGAGGATAGATAGATAGATAGATAGATAGATAGATAGATAGATAGATAGATAGATAGATAGATAGATAGACGGACAAATGGACAGACCGGGGATGGATAGATGATGGATGGATGGATGGATGGATGGATGGATGCACAGATAGATACTGTAGATAGATAGATAATGGATAGATGGATGGATGACGGACAGACAGAGGATAGATAGATAGATAGATAGATAGATAGATAGATAGATAGATAGATAGATAGATAATGGATGGATGGATGAACAAATGGACAGACTGAGGATGGATGGATGGATGGATGGATAAATACTGTAGATAGATAGATAGATAGATAGATAGATAGATGGACGGACAAATGGACAGACCGGGGATGGCTAGATGGATGGATGGATGCATAGATAGATACTGTAGATAGATAGATAATGGATAGATGGATGGATGACGGACAGACAGAGGATAGATAGATAGATAGATAGATAGATAGATAGATAGATAGATAGATAGATAGATAGATAGATAGATAGATAATGGATGGATGGATGGATGAACAAATGGACAGACTGAGGATGGATGGATGGATAAATACTGTAGATAGATAGATAGATAGATAGATTATGGATGGATACTGTAGATAGATTATGGATGGATGGATGGATGGATGGATGGATGGATGGATGGATGGACAGACAAACAAACGGACAGACTGGGGATGGATAGATAATGGATGATGGATGGATAGATACTGGATGGATGGATACTGTAGATAGATAGATAATGGATGGATGGATTATGGATGGATGGATGGATACTGTAGATAGATAATGGATGGATACTGTAGATAGATAGATAATGGATGGATTATGGATGGATGGATGGATGGATACTGTAGATAGATAGATAATGGATGGATGGATGGATACTGTAGATAGATAATGGATGGATGATAGATATATACTGTAGATAGATTATGGATGGATGGATGGATGGATGGATGGAGAGATACTGTAGACGGATGGACAGACAGACAGATAGATAATGGATGGATAGATACTGTAGATAGATAATGGATGGATGGACGGATGGACAGACAGACATAGATAGATAGATAGATAGATGAGCAGATGGATAGAAATTTATATAAATATATTCAAAAATACAGAATGTATGTTGTACATGACATGTATGTTGGCACAGACTGTATGTCCTTGAGATATGTGGACAGATGTCTCAATGCCTCTGTCTTTTTTGTCCTCAGGGACCTTCTCTTATACAGCCATTACTCTTGAGTGCTTGGTCAATGGCTCCACCTTCACACTGCAGTTATTAAGCCTAGACTTTCAATTATTTTACAGTGGGTCGTCAACACATCTTTCAGAGATACACAGTACAGCAAAGCACCTTTGTGTGCACATCATTATGCGTTAATTAATGTCAGCTTCCTGTAGTTTAAATGTACATACATTAGCATATATCACACATGCTGGGCCGACCGCACAAGGTCGACTCCTATTGCCTGCTATTGACTGACTTCCCTCCAGAAGGATTCTTTGATGAAAAAGAAGCGGGCAGCATGTCACAGCTGCTGCTTGACCTTTGGATTGTGGCAACACAGATCCAACATTCCAACACGAAATATGAACATTCTCATGTCTGGAATTAGAAGTCATATGTTGGACTAACAGGCACTTTCCATGAATAGGATACAAATATAGGACTTGAAATGCTTAGAAAATGTGAAAGTCATTTTTCAGGAGGCACTTAACCTTCAGAAAATGATTATTGTCAGACTTAGGACAGATAAAGTAGTATATGAGCTATTTTATTTTCTATTCATTTTATGACATTTGATTCTTTTGTGCCTGTCACTAACCCTTAAAGTCCCCCTGAAATCAAAAAGTTGCGAGGGAGTAATCTTTCCCTCACAACCAAAAACACACTCTTTGGTGACTGGAGCTGCATCTCATTTCGGAGGCTGCGTCCTCCGGAGGTCGCATTTGAAGGCTGCATACGTCATCAAGGATGTCTTATTTAAGAAAAGTAACCATAATAAAATTGACTGTAATTTCTTTCTTTTGTTGCAATCTAATGATTATTTTACTTACATGAGACTGCCTTGATGATGTACGCAGCCTTCGAAAGGGTGCAGCCCCTAAATTGGCTGCATACCTCCAACTCATGTTTTGAAACTTTGGCCATGTTTAGCATGAGAATGCAACTCTTTAACAGTGTACATAAGTCAGGATGCATGAAATAGCATTAGACCCCCCCTTTAATGGCTCTGGCCAAGCTGTGATCTAGGCGAAACGCTATTGGCTATTTTGAAAAAAGAGAGGAGCTTCTAGATATATCCCGCCATGTCTTCCTGTTTCATGGGAAATTACGTCAACACAATAAATAAAGCTGCACGTTTCAAAGGCACTTCAGTGGACCTTTAAAGGGTTAGTTCACCCAAAAAATTAATTTCTGTCACCCTCATGTCATTGCAAGACCTTCGTTCATCTCCGGAACACAAATTAAGATATTTTTGAAGAAATCTGAGAGGTTTTTTTAATCTCCCATAAAAAGAAATGTAATTACCATTATCATTCAAGGTCTAGAAAAGTAGTAAAGACATCGTTAAAATAGTCCATGTGGTTCAACATTAATGTTATGAAGTGATGAGAATACTTTTTGTGTGCAAAAACAAAATAAAAATAACGATTCCCCTATGCTGTTTACATTCAGCGCTTCCGTGTTCTACGTCATAACGCCGGTACTTTAATCACGTTGACTATTTTAACGATATCTTTACTACCTTTCTGAACCTTGAATGACAGTAATTATGTTGATATGGGGGATAAAAATAAAAAAATTTCTTTGTATTCTTAATTGAAATATAGGTTATTGCACCTCATTAGCTGGGAGAGCGCGGTGAACGCTTTGATTGGGGATAAAAAAACCCTCTTGGATTTCATCAAAAATATCTTAATTTGTATTCCGAAGATGAACAAAGGTCTTATGGGTGTGGAATGACATGAGGGTGAGTAATTAATGAGAAAATTTTCATTTTTGGATGAACTAACCCTTTAATTTGTGCGCTTTCGTTAATTTTAAACAAGTAAAAAAATCAAATTTATTTTAAAAAGTATTGTCATTTTTTACTATTAAATAAACTTCAAATTAAATGGGCATAATTATAAATAAGTAAATAAATCTTCTAATACTTCTTATAAGAGGTAGTGGGATTTGTATCTCTAATGCTTGTATATCTAATCTCTAATGCAAAAAGTTGCAGGATCTGCAGAATACATTTAGGATGGGATTTAAAATTGCCCTAAATATTGTAACTTATTATCAGTAAACAACTCTTTTTTTCCCATCTAAACAGGCCAAATTAACTCAATTAAAATGTGTGAATGAACAGGCCTATGGAAAAAAGACAGTGCAATTGCAAACATTGCAGTGTGTATAATATTGTATAACAAGGGATCAACAATGTAGCAGGGGATTTGCTTTACTCTCCGTGCATGATGTCATGCATATAATGTCTCTCTTATAAGTCACAAATCACAGTCATGGGATGACCCAGAGCATCTTAATACCTTAATGTAAAAGCTCAACTACATCTTTAGAGTGACAAACAGCCTTATACGTCAGACAATAAATGACTCACTAAGGTTATTTATTTATGTATTTTGAGCATTTTTATCTCACACTTTAATGAGCAATAACTCATTGTGATATGATATTTGCCACTGCTTAATTGCACATGAATAATTCAAACATACTGATGACAACATTGCTGTCTTCCTTCATTTTATAGCACCTGCTGATAATGCAGATGAGCTCTATGGAAGTATCACGCTTATGAATCTTATGAATGTAAAAGAATCTGCTTTGGCTCAATCAGCATGGATAGAAATCCAGAACCCCCCAGATCAAGCCTTCGCTGTCATAAAGAGCTGCTCTCCCTCAGTCTGGGTTTGTGCAATGGCTGTGTGGGGAAGATAATCTCATTTAAACCATATCATCGTGAAGACTTCTCATTTCAGAACACTTACAGTCTACAGCATGTGTGTGTGTGTGTGTGTGTGTGTGTGTGTGTGTGTGTGTGTGTGTGTGTGCAGTCAGCCCTGTCTCCTTCAGTCTAATATGTGTGATTGCTCTACAAGACTGGCTTAGAAAATGTGCTAAGACCAGTTCTCTTTCTCCCTTGTAAAATATATATCTTTCCTCTCCTGAAGTGAGCAATTTCCTTCACAGTATCTTTCACCGTTCTGGTCATAGTGCTTTCTGAATATCTTTTCACTGTCAACCTCTTTTGTAAACACAGTCTGAAAATATTTTGATATCTTGATAAAATGGATTTTTCTAGTGTAAAAAAAATAATTCCACCTGTAGACCTGATGATGTGAGTAATGGAGAAATGTATGACTTGACAGCTGTCTCTGTTGTGTAATCTCTCCATCTCTCAGATGCACCATCTTTACCCATAAATCCCTCCGGGCAGTAGCTTGTATAATCACACTCTAGTCGTGGTCATATGGGTTTGCCAGTCAGTATATGTGTGTATGTCAGTGAGTGTGTGATTTAGGAGAGTCTAATGTGTTTCTCTTGTAAGGGATTTGATGGGCCGGTGTGTGCGAGGGTTCAGGAAGGTTAGTGTGTTCCTCTGTAACTGTAAACCTACTTTCAGCTGCTGCAAACTGTCATGCTGCTAGTCAAGGGGTCTGTTGATGCGCATGCACCTGTGCGTTTATCTGAAAAAAAAAAAAAAAAATGATACAAGAAGGTCAAACTGAGGTTATTATAACAAATAGTTCTTGGTCTCACTCCTAATGTCACTGGCTACAAATCAGTGCAAATTTTACAGGTGCCATCAGACACTGTTAACTCCTGGGCCCACTGGAATGGACATCACATGTTTGTTTTTTTTGTTTAAAGCAATAAAAAAGAAAAAAAGAAAATGTTGTTTTTTTATAAAATGAGTAATGTCTGGTCACTGATTAGTCCCTGATCAACAAATCACAATGAAGATATGACCCCCCCTAACTTAAACTAGCGTGGCTAACCGACTATAGACAGGATGAGGAGTAAGGCCACTTTTTACCTTTTATTATCATTATGATTTTATTTGTCCTCAAAGTGACTATTCACTTAAAAAAAAAAAAAAAAAAAAAAAAAAAAAATTTGAGACAGAAACAGTGAATATGAAATGAGTGAACATACAGCAACACACACTCTACAAAACTAATTCACATGCTGTGAACTCTAGATCAGCAGTATGGTTAAAATAGCACTTTTACGTTGCTTCAGTCCATTGTAGTGGATATGGAAAAAAAAATCACAAATCTTATTTTTTAGACTCATATTGGAGTAGAGCAAATATCAAGTGGATATCAAGTATCAAGGCAGTTTGCTTAATTGTCACTTAATTTAATTGTTAGCAATGAGATAACTGCACAATGCTTTTCAGTTTAACTGATTAAAACAGTCTGATATAAAATATGTTGACCTTTTTATTCATAAAATTATAAAAATGCAATAATAATTTAATTATTGAATAATTTAATAATCATTATTTAAAATTCAGTCTTCTATGAACCAAACAGATAAAAAATATTGATGACCCTTTTTAATTGTACAAATATTTAGAATATTTTACCAAAAACAATAGTTATTATGACAACAACAACAATAATAATAATATTTAATAATAATTGTTGTTGTTGTTAAAATTCAATAATAATTTAATTTTAAAAAAATTCAATAATTCATTAAATAATTTAATAATCATTATTTAAAATTCAGTCTTCCACAAACCAAACTGATCAAAAATATTGATGACTCTTTTTAAATGTAAAATATTTAAATTATATTAATATAACAACAACAACAATAATAATAATGTTGTTGTTGTTAATAATTTCCTATGTTTATGTATTATCTATTGAAACAGCAAGTAAAACAAATTGTTTCAATAGGTACATCAACTTAGGAAAAGTAACTGGATTTAAAGGGTTAGTGCACCCAAAAATGAAAATTACCCCATAATTTACTCACCCTCAAGCCATCCTAGGTGTATGTGACTTTCTTCTTTCAGCCAAACATAATCAGAGTTATATTAAAAATAGTTTTTGAAGTCCAAAAAAATGCATCTGTCGATCATAAAACATACTCGTGGCTCGGGGGGGTTAATAAAGGCCTTCTGAAGTGAATCGATGCATAAGACAAATGTCCATGTTTAAAACTTTATAAAGTAAAATAACGAGCTTCCGGCACAACAGTCATACGCACCTGATGTACGTTAACTTCCGCAACGTAGTACACTATAGGCTTGTTTGAGATGCATCGGCGCAGAACAGACCGATCAGCATATGACATTAAAAGTACCGCGAAAGCGATTCAAAAGCATAAGTAGTCGTATGCTATTCAAACGCCCTCACGGTACTTTGATGTCATACGCCGATCAGTCTGCACAGCACCGATGCATCTCGAACAAGCCTAACGACATGACGTACTATGTGTTATAATGTAGGACATAGTGTAGTACGTCATGGAGTAGTGTAGAACGTCATGGCATTGTGTACTACGTCACGGAAGTTAACACTTTTTGGACATACGACGAATGCGTATGGCTGTCGCGCCTTAAGCTCGTTATTTAACTTTATGTTTTAAATAAGGATATTTGTCTTACACAAATGCATCGATTCGCTTCAGAAGGCCTTTATTAAAGGTGCCCTAGAATTAAATATTGAATTTATATTGGCATAGTTAAATAACAAGAGTTCAGTAGATAGAAAAGACATACACTGAGTTTCAAACTCCATTGTTTCCTCCTTCTTATATAAATCTCATTTGTTTAAAAGACCTCCGAAGAACAGGCGAATCTCAACATAACACCGACTGTTACGTAACAGTCGGGGTGTACGCCCCCAATATTTGCATATGCCAGCCCATGATCAAGCCATTAGACAAGGGCAGAACGTCTGGATGTGTACAGCTGAATCATCAGACTAGGTAAGCAAGCAAGAACAATAGCGAAAAATGGCAGATGGAGCAATAATAACTGACATGATCCATGATAACATGATATTTTTAGTGATATTTGTGAAATGTCTTTCTAAATGTTTCGTTAGCATGTTGCTAATGTACTGTTAAATGTGGTTAAAGTTACCATAGTTTATTACTGTATTCACGGAGACAAGAGAGCCGTCGCTATTTTCATTTTTAAACACTTGCAGTCTGTATAATGCAACACAACTTCATTCTTTATAAATCTCTCCAACAGTGTGTAATGTTAGCTTTAGCCACGCAGCATAGCCTCAAACTCATTCAGAATCAAATGTAAACATCCAAATAAATACTATACTTACATGATCCGATGTATGCACGCAGCATGCATGACGAACATCTTGTAAAGATCCATTTTGAGGGTTATATTAGCTGTGTAAACTGTGTTTATGCTGTTCAAGGCAAGCGCGAGCTCCGGGGGAGGAGCAGTGTGGAGTACGTACATGATGGATGGATGCACTTTTTTGCTTCAAAAACTCACCCTCAAATCACTCCCATTATAAAGCTTGGACGAGCCAGGATATTTTAATATAAGTCTGATTGTGTTTGGCTGAAAGAAGAAAGTCATATACACCCAGGATGGCTTGAGGGTGAGTAAATTATGGGGTAATTTTAATTTTTGGATGAACTATCCCTTTAATGTGGTCGGTAGTTTTAAATGTTCTTATATCCCTACCACTGAGTTTGCATCATAAAGAGGAGAGAGACTTATTTTGAAGCAAGAAACAAAACAGTGTTTTCCAGCCACAAGCCACAATACCTAGAGCCAACTCCTTGAGCTCTCTTTCTTTCTTTTCTCCCTCACTCTGTCCTCTCTTTTCACAACCCATTTCTGTCAGAAAGTGCCCTGGCGTTCAGTCTCTCCCACCGTGTGTGTGTGTGTGTGTGTGTTGAGTGTGCGTGTGCAAGCATGACTCCAGAGACATGCCACGAGTGTGTATCCAGAGAGTAATCAGGTAATTGATCATACAGACAGGTAATCATTCCTGTGCCAGACTCTCTGGCTGCGAGTGGTCGGGCAGCATTAGGGAAACATGTCCTCAAACACAGTACAGAGAGAAAAACAGTCAGGCAGGCAGGCCAACGGCTAACACTGAGAGAATTAGATCGAGGACACATTACATAAATAGAATCCCTAGAATGTTGCCAATGATTTGCAAGGCCACAACAGTTTTAAGAATCAAGCTAAAGAGTCAAAGCTAACAGCTCTTAATCATGAGAATGATTCATAAAGCTTCTTTGACGACTTTTCTGTGTAATGTTCTGAGCAGATGGCTGGCGAACCCAAAGAACAACCTAATATGACTTCAGTAATGTGTGTACCACGATTTGTCATGCACTACTTTAAAACATTTGCTTAGATGAACCAGAACAGAAGGAAAGGTTTTAAATGAGTAACTGCGGAAGAGATCTTCAGAGAGCTGCTTAGAACGAACAGTGATTTACATCGATCGATATTCCAGCAGAGGTTTATTTTAACAGCTGCATCAAACAGAGAATCATTCTCATGGATGAAATGTTTCATTTAACAGTCATTAAATATTACAAGTTTTAATCCTTAAGCAGAACAGGGAAAATGATCTCACCAAACTTGAGTGGCTGGTAAACCTGCTTTTACTTGAGGAGTGATACTTAACACACCCCAGTGATATGCCAATTTGGAATTTGTTATGTGCCAAAAGATATGTAGATAATGGATGCTGTATTTTTGAAGAACTTGACATTTACCCAGGCCTACACCCTTCCATGTGTTATTCCTATAATAATAAAAATAACAATAATAATAATTATGTGCACATATATAATAAATAATAAAATTATATGCATTAAAATTGTATATATATATATATATATATATATATATATATATATATATATATATATATATATATTTGAATGCATATATCTTTATCATTTATTATTAAGTATTATAAAATATAATTTAATAAGAATTACTTTTTTTTTACAAAATACAATAATACAAATACAATATTCTATATATTATTCTAAAAAATAATATTTTATTTTCATTATTATATTTCATAAAATGTAATGTTTAAATTGAATGTTAAAAATTACGCAATTATTAATGTATTCCTATAATAATTATAATAATAAATATAACATTATTATTATTGTCACTTTTTGTTGATGATTGTTATTATTATTATTATAAGATGTTGTGTATAAGCCTTAATGATAAAAAAATAATAATTTTATTATTGTTGTTGTATTTTATTATTATTATTAAATGTAAGTTTGTAAGTTATGTATGTAAGTTTTATAAATAAAAGTAATTAAAAATGTAATATTTAATAGTAATAATTTAATAATTTAATTGAATGTTTAAAAGTGATTTTATTTCAGTAATAAATCCCTTTCAAGATTTAGGTAGTCATTAAGAAGATAACAGTAATCATCATCATAATAATCAATCATAATAACATAATTAATATTATTATTGTTGTTGTTGTTTTGTTGTTGACATTATTGTTATTAGATTTTATGTATAAAACTTATTGATAAACTTATTATTATTACTGTTGTATTTTTATTATAATATATTTTATATGTTTTATAAATAAAATGTCATTAAACATAATATTTAATAGCAATAATTGAATATTTATATTGTATGTTTAAAAGCCATTTTATTTCAATAATAAATAACTGTACATTTATATCTTTACATATATCTCTTATAACTTTATATTTACACTTATATCCCGAATTTAAAAACAGCCTCACAGCGACATTTCTCCTGTGGACCTAAGCATGAAAGAAGAGATCCACTGGTTTCTCCATCAACCCACATTTGCCCTGCATTTTTCCAAGGTAAGTGACAGAACCAATCTCAGCACATACAGTATATTCAGCCTGCTGTATGCCTTATTTACGAGCTGCACAAGTGCAGCACTGCGTCCCATTTGTTTCTTGTCATTTCACTGTCTGTATAGTTCAGATGCCTTTATGTTCTTTAAGGAATGAGTCAGTTCCTAGTAAAGAGCTTTTACTCTTACTGTCAGATGTAAGGATTTGTGCACACCATATAAAAGACTTTGAAGGAGTTTATAATATATGCCCAGCTACTAGTTGCCATTCTTTCATTTTCACATTAGTATAACACAATGTTCGTTCCAGCTGTAAAGAAACAAATTAGAAAGAAGAAGCTAGTTTGTTCAGAGTTTTTAATGGACGCCTGTACATCAGAGAAATATTTTTCTGTGGTGTTTTTCGCTTTTTATCTTATGAGAGTTTTTGCTCGTTTAGTCTCTCTCTCTCTCCTGGCACAGATTCCCACTGGGAGCATGTACTTACAATATTTGACTGCAGGATAAGATCACTGTCTGCCAAACGGAATTGCCAAGTCTAGCATGAATCTGGGGCTATGGACTAATCACAAAGTTGAAAAGCAACAAAAGAAAATAAATAAAGAAAGCAGCACCACCAAATTAATTTAGCCTCAGCATGCCGCCACTGCACACAGGAGAGAGTAAGACTTTAGAGTTCGATAGGAGAAGAAATATGGGCAAGAGAGAGAAAAGGAGGGAGAAGGTGAGAGAATGGAAGATATTGAAAAGGAGGCAGTGAGAGAGAGTTGCTCCCTTTGTGTCTGTTCAGCATGAGACGGGGGGAGAGGGCACCGGGGGGTCGTACTTCTGTGTGTGTGTGTGTGTGTGTGTGTGTGTGTGTGTGTGTGTGTGTGTGTGTGTGTGTGTGTGTGTGTGTGTGTGTGTTTGTGTGTCATGAGAACCCTGCAGACGCTGCCTGGTGGGGGTCTGAGACAAAGTTGAAAGGAGTGATTCCCTGTGTGTTCAGAGAAATAGCACACTCTTCATTAATTATGTATTTCTCCCATAGAAAGCCTGGCAAACTCACTCAGACACCCAGCACTAAGCCGGCTTCCTGTAGCCATAAAGGAAAAGAGAAAAGAGGATCACAACTACGGAATCAGAATGTGGAAAAAGTGACTTTGTGGCATTTTAAAAGACAGGTCATTGTAATAATTTTGCTGTATTTAAATAAAAATTTGCTGTACTTTCACAGTATTTGTTTTACAATGTTCTGCAATTTATTGCAATTAAATGACAGCTGTATATTCATTGTCAAACCCATTTTCACATCAAAGTAAAAAAAAAAAAAAAAGGCTTAATTTCTCACACTTGAAATTTTATATATTACAATATGATTTTATTTCGATAACACTTTAATTTACAGTGCACTTAAATTACACCACAGGAACTAAGAACTTTGGGGTGGTACTCGGTGTGTTTCGACCGCAGGAACTAAATTAAGTACCAGGTAAAAAATTCCCCCTCAGAAAGTACCTGCTTGCTAGGTAGAACTTTTTCAAAGTTCTATAACTTTCGGGGGTGGGACTTGGATGCTGAATATGTCAATTGGTTGAATTCATGCAGCATTTTGATTGGTTGACTCCATGCAGCATTTTATTTCATCCACTGTTTTTTTAAAGCCTGTTGTAGTGCAGTAAGAGATGTTTGCTATTCGAATCAACAATGAAGTTTAAAAAATACGACTGATGGACTGACGACGAGGTTCAGGCTTTGTTAAGCATGTATGAGTTAGTATTTATTTTGAGTTAGTAATACTCATGTGTGTTAATTGCTCCTAACTTTAAGTACTGAGTTAGCTAACTCATACATTTTAATAGGAATTAAGATAAAAAAAATTGTTAATTTAGTTTATTTTGAGTTCTTGCAAATCAAATGAGTTATTTACTTCACTTTTTACAGTGAAGAAAATTCCAAAATAAGAAAATTCAGAAAATGCCAACTTGCTAATTGTCTAACGTGTTAACAATAGCATGGTATAGCACTTACTGAATGAGTACAGCAACTTAAAACATGTACCTGCTCTTTGTAAAGCAAGCCGCATATGCCACTTGTCACCATGATGGTAACTCTCTAAACATTACAAAACATAACAAAACATTAATCACTACTAAATCTCCCTTACCATTAATCTTGCACAAAAAACATTAGCCTATATAACACTTAATTTTAGCATCTACTCTCCCTTTCGAGCGCCATGGGTAAAGCATGCTGGGAAATAGAAATCCTAGCCCAGTTTCAGTTCAACTTGTCTAAATGAAAAGAAATTAATACAACTCAAAACAATGAAACAGTTCAGTTTACTTGAAAAATATCAGTGCTGTGAACTCAAAAGAAAAAGAAAGTTCTAAATACTCATAACAGTTAATTTAGCTGAACTAATTTATTCAATTTAAGTTTGTCCTACTCAAACCAATTAAGTATTTTGAGCGTTAGGGTTTACAGTTATAAAGTAACTGTAGTTATAGGGGTAGGTTCAGGGTTACTACCTAGTTATTACACAGTAATTACTATAATAAGTACATAATATGTACATGGGGAACAGGACTGTAAAATAAAGTGCTACCCACTTTACAATAGAGTCTCATTTGTTAACATTAATTAATGCATTAGCTAACGTTAACTAACAAAAAGCAATTATAATTCTTACAGCATTTAATGTTAGTTCAAAGTGCACTAATGTTGACAGATACAACATATGATCTTAAAATGTATTTGTAAATGTTGATATTAAGATTAATAAATGCTGTAGATGAAGTGTCCATTGATAGTTCACTTTAACAAACGAAACAATTGTAAAGTGTTTCCGGTAACACTTTACAATAAGGTTTCATTAGTTAACTAGTTAACATGAATTAAGAATGAACAACACTTCTACAACATTTAGTAATCTTAGTTAATGTTTATTTCAACATTTACTCATACATTAATAAAATCAAAAGTTGTATTTGTTAACATTATTTAATGCGCTGTGAACAAAAACAATGAACAACTTTATTTTTATTAACTTATTAAAAAAATACTGCAACAAATGTATTGCGCATTGGGTAACACTTTACAATAAGGTTCATTAGTATAAGTTAACATGAACTAATAATGAACTGCACTTCTACAGCATTTAATAATCTTTTTAATGTTAATTTCAACATTTACTAATACATCATTAAAATCTTGTTAACATTAGTTAATGCAGTGTGAACTAACATGAACAAACAATGAACAACTGTATTTTCATTAACTAATGTTAACAAAGATTAGTAAATACAGTAACAAATCTATTGCTCATGGTTAGTTTATGTTAGTTAATACATTAACTAATGTTTAACTAATGAACCTTATTGTAAAGTGTTACTGTGCATTGCTATGTAAGTTAATACAACGAATGAGACCTTATTGTAAAGTGTTACTGTGTTTCCTTTATTTCTCACAGTGACACCAATTTTCAATATTATCTAATGCTGTTTGTTTTGTTTTATTTTATTTTACACTGCACTGATTTCAGAATATATATATATATATATATATATATATATATATATATATATATATATATATATATATATATATATATATATATATATATATTGTTGTGCAATGCAGATCCACCATGCAAAAAGACATTTTAAACCTCTGTGTACCAACTAGCTGGGAAAAAAAATGCTGAGAAGATGAATTTTGCCCAGAGAGGACGTGTTTCATCATATCCCAGACATATTAAAGCCATTTGCTTAGTGGTTATTAGAGGTTAGAGTTCTCAAGGAAACCTGTGTGTGATTGTGCTGCCCATAGCTGAAATATGGGTTGACTGCTGTTCCCATATCTCTAAGCTTCTTTTCATGCTGGAATGTGTGAGTGGAAGAGCCCTTAAGCAAAAGTATTGTTATGTAATCAGTCTGTGCGATTGAAATCACCAGACCCACGTTAATGGTCTGAACAAGATCTAGATACTCGCAGTGGATCTGTGTTCAAGAGACAGACTGAACAGTTCGATTGTTCATCAAAACTCTTGCAGACTGTTGGTGGTTCCAATCATACACACTGATTACACAATGTTTTTGCTTGAGGGCTCTCAGACTCACAACTTTCACAGAGCTCGAGTTTGAGTTGAATGTTTTGTGTGGAAATGCATTTGAAGGAACTATCAAAACATGATAAACATCCCGATGATACAAATGGGAGTGACAGTTTTATAAGTAACCCAAAAATAAAAGGAAGAAATGTTGAAAGGAGAGACGTGAAAGAGTAGTAAATGCTAAATCTTTAAAATGTATATTATTAGACATTGTTTTTTACAATATCTATTTATATTTATTATTTATAATAAAATGTTTTTGCAATAATATTGTCATTATTGTAAATATTAATTTATTAATAACAATAGTTTATTATAAATAGTAATAATTATAATGATAAATAATTAATACATTAATATTTACTTATTATTATTATTATAAATATTAATGTATTAATAATAGTATTTCATTATCATTATTAAGAATGATAAATATAAATTCTTAAAATGTTTATAATATTATTATTAATAATAAAAATTATTATTATAGATTTTATGATCTTGTTGAAATAATAAATGAGTATGATTATTATATTAGGAGGTTAAGTCCATAAAATAAAAAGTCCAAGAAATATCATAAAGATGAACTCAGATAAGACACACACACACACACACACACACACACACACACACACACACACACACACACACACACTTCCATACATCTAGGAATTAGTATCAAAGGTGACTTTACTCATACAGTTATTAAAGCAGCTTACAGTACATGGCTCTGCTGCAGCACTGATATGAGTATGCATTATTCATAAGCACTGAGCAGGTGTGTAAATTGCTTTGCTATGGGTGCATGTTGAAACAGTTTATGGTATATCTCTCCATGGCTAATGCTGTAATACCCATATTGATTCCAACCGTTTTCAATTTTACAAACACACACACACACACACACACACACACACACACGCACAAACAGCGTCAGATTGCACATCCTTGCCATATCCTCCACAGAGCATATTACAATTTATCATGAGTGTTTATCGCACAGTTGTCGCACTTTATAGCTCTTTGTGTTAACACCCGTTAAACTGAGCCATTTGCTATTGCAGTTTCACTCTTTCTTGTGGCCTGGTGCACAAGAAGTGTTTCGGCGAGTATGCGTGTGACCAGTGGCCTTTCGGATAAGAGCCAGACTGTCACACGCACATCATCACCTGCACATAAACAAATGGTAAAATGCCCAGTTGTAATGTAACGGTCTGTTTTACATTAACAGCCAAATAGCTACTTCTACAGCAATTTAATGTTAAAAAAAAGTACAATTTACGGTAAAAACAAAAACTGCAGCTGAGGTTGCCAGAACTTTATCATAAAAATAGGCCCATAGCATCATTTTAAGATCTACAGATTTTGAATTAATTTTACAGTAAACAAACAAACAAACACGTATTTCATTAACTGAAATGTACACTATGGCCATCTAGTGGTTAAAAAACAAATCTGCGTGCATTTTGCGAAAAAAAACTTGTTTTGGTTGTGCTTCGGCTCTGCGCAGCGTGACTGTGCGGATGAATACGGTGCTTTCTGAGAGACAGATTAACCTACTGCTCATAAAACAGCGTTAAAACAACAATCATAATGAAATGACCCTTCACAATACGCTTTACTATTAACTCTGTTAGACACAGAGCTAACGTTACATATGGCAATTTAACTGTTCAATAAAATATTTTACTCACCTGTTGAGTAATAAAAACGCCATCTCCGCGCCGCTTTTACATTTCAAATCCCTCAGTTCTCGACATCTCCGAAAAGCCAAGCCCCTGTTAATTATCATTTTATTACATGCTCTGTTGCGTTCTCTTTTTGCCAACCGACTCTCATCTGCGTTTTTCCCTGGAGGTTGAAGATTTTGCGCGCTCAACCAAAGTCCCTTTCAAAGAAAGTCTGTCCACTCGGCGGCCATATTTGCAACGCCTCCGGGCAGCCTATCTATTTGAATGAGGGAATCCTGAAATATCAAAAACTGCTTGGCGAACTCACAAATAAATTACATATTTCAAATCAGCAACAAAATCTGACATGAACCGTCTCATAAATGTTGTTTCTTATGCTTAAATAGCATTTAAAAAGCCTATTTTTCAGGCTAGACGAGCCAATCAGTCTTATGCGTCAGTCTCAGGTTTCTATGGGAACCGGAGCCTCTAACGGCAGCTGCTGTGACGCATTGACTTTATCAATCAGCGATTGGCTCTTTTACTTAGAAGGCGGGACGTATTCCGCCATATTGCGCGTTGCAGTTTCTCCCATAGACATATAATAATGTTTATTATAATGTCTATGGTTTCTCCCATTCATAACTGGAGTGAACCCTCTTGAGTATCCGCTTGTTAAGTCGTGAGGTAAAGAACGCCGTTTCCGGGGCCAAGCCTCGACTCGTTTCACTTGAGAATGCCATCGACGGCCGTTTATGAGCGCTATTTATTCAATATTTATAAACATCAATCATTTAAAAAAGTTAAACATTTTAAATACTTACAGTCTACACAACAGTCTCCGTGCTCACAGCGTCACAGATATGAATGATTTATAAAAGATGAATCATTGTCTGGCCATCTGGAATTTTGGTATGGAGATAAAGGTTATAATTATATATTTGTTTGTAGTATACACCACATCGTGTATGTATAGCACCATTTGTTGTTTTCTTGTGGTATGAGATAGAGCGTTAGGACCAGGTTTTTTTTTTTTTTTTTTTTTTTTTTTTTTTTTTTTTGAATTTTTTTTTATTGAAATTACACATTTGCTTACAAAGTACAGAAGTGAGAAATAGTCAAGAGAAAAGAGCCAGGGGTTCAGGGATAGCCAAACATGACATCACATTGAAAATGAAAAAGAAAGAAAAAATAATTAATAGTAATAAATATTAATAATAAAAATAAATTAAATTAAAAAAAAAAAAAAAAGGATAAAAATAAATAAATGGGCAAATATCAATTAAACAATAACAATAAATAACAACATAAACAATCCTCCCCATAAAACAAAATAAAGATTATACAAAGACACCAAAAAGTGAGCATACATTTAAAGTTTTAGTAGCCTTTTTGTTACAGGAGGTAGATAAAGATTTAATATAGATCTTAACATCTTCTTGAAAGTGACAAAAGTAGGGGGTCACTTTCATAAATTTACATTTGTGGATAAAGTATTTTGCAAGTAAAATAATTAGGTTGGAAAGAAAAAAAACATTTTCGTGCTGCTTCTCAAAAATAACAAATCCAAACAAGACATCCTTAAAATAAAGCTCAAAGTCTTCATATATATAGTCTACCATAAATTGGCAAATGTCTTGCCAAAGTTTTCTTGTATGATCACAATGCCAGAAAAGATGAAAGAGAGTTTCTGGTTGTGTATCACAAAAAGTACAGTTCACATCTATATTTAATTTAAATTTAGACACAATGAAGGTTTTTACAGGATAGTACCGATGAATAAGCTTAAATGAAATCTCTTTGACCTTATTTACCAAAAGATACTTGTTAGGAAGAGTCCAAACCTTCTTCCACAATATGTTTTCCACTAAATTATTCC
This sequence comes from Megalobrama amblycephala, assembly GCF_018812025.1. Lineage (NCBI taxonomy): Eukaryota > Metazoa > Chordata > Actinopteri > Cypriniformes > Xenocyprididae > Megalobrama > Megalobrama amblycephala. The sequence goes on from NC_063045.1 coordinate 47,459,690, forward strand.
ATATTGAAATGACATGAGGAGTGGAAACCCAATCATTAAGAAAAAGAGAACGAATATCTCTATTACTTTTTAGTGTAGATTTAAAGCATATTCTGCCTATATACGTGTCAGTCGGGTCTGGGAGAGGCATTTCAGAACTTGTCAAAACCCTATTACAGCTTCTAAATAACATAGTGACACCATTAGGGATAGCACCAAATACAATGGCAAACTGTTTTGGAGTAACAGGAATATTATAATGAGAAAGAAACTCTTGGTAAGTAAATAGGAAACCATCCTGATTAAATAGTTGACTAACCCGATTGATTCCATTCTTAAACCAATTTTCAAAAAATAAAGACTTATGTTTATAACAAATATTCTTATTATTCCAAATGAAGTAACTGGTTGGAGAAAAGTTGTGTTTGAAGATCATAGACCATGCCAATAGTGCTTGTTTGTGGAAATTGGAAAGAGCAACAGGGATCTTCTCAATGCTGAAGTTACACATCAAAAGAAAATTCAAACCCCCCAATTGAGAAAATACATATTTTGGTATAATATTCCAAATACTGGATGGATTTCTCAAATAATTCCTCAACCAGTTGATCTTAAATGTATTATTTAACGTTGTAAAATCAACAAAATTAAGACCACCGTTACTGAAGCTGTTGGACAAAACAGATTTTTTTACATAATGAGTCTTATTTTTCCATACAAAATTACATAGTAGTTGGTCAATCCTTTTACACATCACTCTATCAAGTTCTAAAGAGATGGCGGCATATGTCAGACGTGAGATGCCTTCTGCCTTAGAGAGCAGAATCCTTCCTTTCAACGATAAGTCTCTCTGAAGCCACTGATTAAATTTTCTTTTAGTTTTCTCTATAATAGGCAAAAAGTTTAAATCACATCTAAGTTTGGGATTTTTGGAGATTACTATTCCAAGGTAGGTTATTGTCTCTTTGACTGGGATATCACAAATGCTGGAAACGGAGAATTGCTTTATTGGCATTAATTCACATTTGAGCACATTAAGGTGAAGCCCAGAAGCATTGGAGAACGTTTTGATAGTATTAAGAGCTAAAGAAATCTGGTCTGAATTTTTAAGGAAAAGGGTAGTATCATCGGCCAGTTGACTGATGATGATCTCCTTTCCCATGATACTAACTCCTTGCAAGGCACTATTCTTGACGTAAATGGCTAGCAATTGTGTAGTCAATATAAACAAGTATGGCGAAATGGGACACCCCTGACGTATCCCCCGCTGCAGTTCAAATCTTGGAGAGGTGCCGTGTTTGAGCTTAATGGAAGAATTACCGTGGGCATATAAAGTTTTAATTGCTCTAGTGAACAGGTCCCCAAAGCCAAATTTTTCTAAGGTTTTGAAAATAAAACCATGTTCGATAGAATCGAAGGCTTTGTAAAAGTCCAGAAAAAGCATATAACTATCATCACCTACTAACTCCGAATAATCTAACAAATCAAGAACCAATCGAATATTGTTCGAGATGTGTCTATTTTTTAGAAAGCCTGATTGTGTTTCATCTATTATGTCCTCTAAAATGGCTTTTAAACGTTTGGCAAAAATTGTGGCAATAATTTTATAATCACAATTTAAAAGACTAATCGGGCGCCAATTATCAATTAATAGTAAGTCTTTTTTAGGTTTGGGGATAAGAGTTATTAAACTTTGTGTTAGGGTAGAAGGAAGAGATCCCATACTAATACTTTCATAAATTACTTCTAACAGAAAAGGGGCCAAATCTTTTGCAAATCTATGGTAAAATTCTGAAGTGAGGCCATCTACACCTGGCGATTTATTTACTTTTAAATTTTTTATAGATTCAAGAACCTCAACTAGTGTGATGGGGCGATCACAAAAATCTTTATCGGAAGCACTAATACCATCAATGCTACCTACCGAGGCCATAAAGGATATAGTGCTGTCACAACAGAATCGGCTGCTATAAAGATTCTTATAAAATTCTGAACAATATTTGGCTATTTCTTTCGGGTCTTCAGAGAAAGAGTTACCAATTTTCAACTGATGAATGTTGTTTTTAGTCAGAGATTTTTCCAATCTAAAAAAGTAAGCTGAATTTTGTTCTCCTTCTTCGAGCCAGCGTCTTCTGGACCTTACAAAGGCACCTTCAGCTCTTGATTTATAAAGTTCATCCAATTTGTGCTGATATTCAAAGAGAGTATTACTTTCTTCCACAGATAAGCTATTAGGGAATCTAGAAGACAAGTAAGCAATGGTGGAAATGATGTTCTCTTCTTGGGCTCTTTTAAGTTTGGCAATATTATTACAATAATTTCTGAAAAATTTGCCCAATTCAAATTTAAGCAACTCCCAATGTTTACCATAGACCCTTTCTGCTTTAGCTTTAGTCCAAAAGGAATGAATAAATTTCTTCACTTCTAGAATAACAGTCTCATGTTTCAGTATTGAGCTGTTAAGTTTCCAATAAGAATTATAAAATTTAGTGGAGGATATCGGCAGTAGATCAATTTTGATTTGTATCGCCTTATGATCAGATAATGGGGTAGACAAAATATTAGTACTTAGGTTGTCTTCAAGCACATGGGAAACTAACCACAGATCAATTCTCGATTGTTTAGACCTTGAATTATTACACCATGTAAAAGTAGTGTTATTAGGATGCTTAACTCTCCAAGCGTCAATCAAATCAAATCGTTGCATTAACATTTTTAGCTTTACATTTGTGTTAGAACAAGATCCTGGAGGCCATCTATCAATCACGTTATCTAATGTGATATTAAAATCACCACCCAAAATCATATGTGCTTTAGGAAATTTAGCTAACCAATGAACAATTCTCTCTTCTACTCTATCTAAAAGAATGTCATTTTCTGCCTTTGTATTGTACCCATAAATATTTATGACAATGAAATTAGAGTTATGAATTTGAACAACATGACATAGAAAATGTCCATTAGTATCAAAGTCTGTATAGGGAAGTTTTCCAGCAAATAAGTTTTTGAGTGTACAAACACCTGCAGAGCGTTGAGAAGCATGAGAACAAAAAATGTCATTTCCCCACTGGGATTTCCAAAAAGGCACATCCTCAGAGATGCTGTGAGTCTCTTGAAAAAAACAAAAATCCGTTTTATGTTGTTTGGCAAATAAAAAAATGGCTTTCCGTTTTAAATTGTTCCTAAGTCCCCTGGCATTGAGAGAAATTAAAGACAAGGACATCAGAAAAGCAAGATTAGAATAAAACGGCAGAAATAGAAGTCACTTGAACAAATTTCTCAAAACAGAAGCTCAAAGACGACTACTAAACGTGATGAGAACAGAAAGCACCACATCAACTGTAGCTTCGTCGGTATAAACGGACGGAATAAGGACATTAGCTATCGGATCTTGAGATGAAAATATGGTCACCAGAAAATATGGTCTTGAACAAAAAGGACCATGTGCACAAAAGCACCATTTTTAAATTGAATTTAACTTAAAAAAAAAAATAATAATAAAATAAATAAATGTAAAAAAAATTTGGTGAAGAACAGAAAAGTTTGTTTTTTATAAATAAGCATGTAAATATTTTATCTCAAAGTTGAGAAAATTCACCCTGATGGAAAAATCTCTTTTTTTTCCACAAAGGCACGACCAGCTACAAAGTAGGCAATCTTTCCTGCTTTCCGTGCTTCGTCTACTAATGGCCACAACTTCATTCTACTTTCTCTGTCGGCCTTGCAAAGATCCTCTCTGAAGCGCAGGCCGTTTTCCCGTAGATAAATGGAGTTTTTGGCCGCTGCCCACACTGCTGCCCTGTGTAGACGCGAAGAGAACTGGATGATTACACCGCGGGCAGAGTTCATTTTCTTGACACCAACACGATGCACAGTGTCAATCACATCCGGGAGACGATCAGCGTGTTCTGGTGGCAGTAGTTTCTGACAAATGCGAACCACTTCTTTCCTTACATCTTTCTCGTCGACATTTTCTGGCACGCCATGTAATTTCAGATTCCAACGTCTGGAGTACCGCTCCAATTCAGTGATGCGTGACTCCACTGCAGTGATTCGATTACTCTCTTTCAACAGCGATGACTCTACTTGGGAAACTTTGGTTTTCACCTCATTCACATCATTACACACGGAGTTCAGCTTTTCTCTCAATCCGGCAATGTGAGAAGTGTTGGCAGCAACCATTGACTCGAGTTTATCAGACCTCATGTTAATGAGCTCAGAGAGTTTCGAAATTATGTCGTCAGCGGACTCACCTCGGCCTTTTTTTGAAGGAGGCTTCAAAGGAGTACACGGGAGTGAGGGGAAATCTTCTACAGACATCACCGAAAATTCCACTTTCTCTTCAGGTCCATAGTAATCGTGACAACTGTCGACAAGGACGTTATGGGCAGCAGCAGAGCTGGCTGACGCATCCATGTCAGCAGCCAATTCTTTCTTCTTCGTCGCAAAGTTCTTCCGTTTCTTATCAGTTGACATTTTTTCTTAAACGTGAGCAAACCGTAGCAGACAATTATCAGTTAACATCCCAATAGGGCGCAGATTGAAAGCAAAAAGTCCGTTTTATTGCTTAAATTTAACTTTGTTAATGGGCGCTAGGTCTCAACACTTGTACTCACGGCGCCATCTTGCGCGCTCCATTCTCGCGTTAGGACCAGGTTAGGACCCGGAAGCGCTGCCGCGTGACGTCAGACTTAACAACCGAATAGAACCCAAGAGGCGAAACTCTTATCCTTTTTGGGCAACAGCCACTAGATGGCGCTCCGGTAGCGCGGCCGCCATGATCGGGTGAAAATACTTAACTGGACCATAGAATCCTTCACATCTTACGCACCCAAAATCGGCGAATTTCACTGCCAAATCAGAAGCGCAATAGAACAGTTTTTTTTTAAATTAAGTCACCAGTAAATTTTATGGCTTCTACAGTAAATGTTGTATTGTCTTATATATGTTTTATTTTACCAGATGTGGAATCCAACCATTCAACCATCTGAGGTAACGTAGTTAGCCTACTTTATTATTTCCATTTTATGCAACTTTACACATTTATTAATAGTAAATTAATAATTAATAAATTTAAGGTCATCATGTTTAAAGCATGGTTTAAAGCAAACAATATATTTCAGTTCATTATACAAACATAATGATCTTATAATACATGATGCATTGCTGTGTCCGTTATCACAATTCCCACGTTTGGACACTTTTGCTTTAACATACAACACTACAAAATCAAGCTGTTATTTTCTGTTATTTATTGTCCAACATTCACAATTTTTCTGATGCATGTCCTTAATTTAATTTCATATGTTGGTATTAATTCAGTGTTTATAATGCTAATACTTGAACTGCAAACAATTTTAACCCAAACTGACTGGGTTTCTAGAGAGCAAAGGTTTTGTGAAAAAAGTGGAAGACTTAAACACAAAGTCTGTAAAATAAACTTAAAAGGATTTGATGATCACTAGTGATAGTACTAGTGATTTTTTTTTTAACAAAGCAGCTGATATTGCCATAGAAACTAGTGCACCGACGAGTCGCTTTCACGCCAAAATGGCGGGAACTCAGGGCAGCTGCTGGGCGCCGTTGTTGCAATGGAACGTTCTACTGAGTTTCGCTGCTTGTTAGTGAATATTCTTTGTCTATAGTCTTTAGGTGCGTTCACGCGGCCTCGTAATTCCTGTAGTTACGAGATTCTAGCTTGTAAAAGCGTTCACGTCCTCGTAGAGCTCGTGATTACAGCTTGTAAGCTGGGAGTTTTCTGAAAGCTCCCACATGTACCACGTGGCCGCTGTACCGCCTGACCGCTGTATATTCATTTTAGGCTTTGATAGTGGGGCCATAGAAAGCATGATAGAAACGCATCATTCCCAGTCAGCTCCGAGTATAACGTCACGTGTTGTCATTTCAAGATTACGAGATGGCGTGATTGGTTGAGACAAATGCTGCGTTCACGGCGTGAACTCTTACAGACGTGCTACTCTCTACACCACCGCCAAAGTAGCCGGAACAACTTTTCTCTATGACAAGCTATACAGGCGAGTGACTTTATGTACGCAATATCCTGTGAAAACCATCCCGCTAGGTCTAAAATATAAGAGAATCAGTAAGACAAAACACATTTTGAATTTGAATAACTACTGATGATGCATTGACTCATTATTTACTATTTAATTTTGAACAAAAATGTTACATGATAGTGTACCTTGAAATAATGTTAGTTCATTCACAATTAGCTTTTCAAGCTGAGGTAAATATAACATAGCCTACAGGCCTAGAAGGTACACACAGTGTCATAAACACAAATCATTATCATGATAACACATGACACTAAAATAATGCAATAAACATTTATTTAACAACATGAGATGAATAAAAAAACACTCATGTACATAACTGATTCAGTTATTTCATTGAAAAAAACAGTAAATGTGACCATCAGAATTCTCATACAGAGAAGTCTGGGAATTTATTTATTTGTTTATTTATTTATTTATTTTCACTGTACATTATAAAATTGTTCTTTTTCACTTTCAAAAACTGTACATTTAACAGAATTTTACTGTAACGTTACATAAAATGCCCCATAAGATCTATTACAGATTTTCTCTGCAGTGAACTTACTGTGAAGTATTAACAGGTTTTTACTGTAGGATATTTTTTTTGTCTTTTACAGTTAAAATTCTGATCATTTTTAGCTGGATGTTGGGGGTTTCCCATTATATTGCCTGTGTAAATGGCTACATAATCATTCAGCATCTCATGTCAAAATACTGTACGAATTGTGGTCAGATGGCCAACCTGTAGCCATGTCCTCTGTGGCAGCATCCGAGCACACGGACCCCCAGTCACCCCCCCCCTCCTCCTGGCAGGCCTGCCTTTCTGATGCCTGTCCTTGAGGATAACCTGGCAAGGACGCCGCTACCCACTGTTTCATGTCTAATTGGCAGCCCCTATACCCAGACACAAGGTGAAACTGCAGCGTGTGCATGCTTTGATTTAAGAGAGGACAGTGGTTTTCATTTGTCATTGATTCTGTCCTTTGAGACGAGCGAGGGGAAAGCAGGGCCAAATTGTGTGGGTGGCTGATTTCTCAGTGTCTTGTTCGTTGTGGACGTCTCAGCATGTTTGGACTTTTGCAGGCTTGCTGAGGTGACGCTCACGGGTGTTATTTCTGGATTCCACAGAAAGCTTGATGCGTATCTGTTCTTAGTCCCCCGAGAGACAGTTGTCAAAATGTCAAAAAAAGAGAAAAATCTAAATTTGAGGTTGTGCTATTTTAATCTATTTTATTTGACATCTTTCAGTGCCTTAACTTTATATCATGTCTGTCAGGTGCACCGCAGATTTGACTGAATGCGGGGGCAATTCTAGGATTTCAATCTTTGGGGGATCTGCCTAACTGTTGATGGAGCTCAGAGGAATATGTCTTACTTTAAGTGTAAAAGGTGACAACTTTTTAAATTAATATTAACACAACGGCTGTTTGGTAGTACTACACTATCATTCAGAAGTTTGTGGTTGGTAGAATTTTTTAATGCTTTTGAAAGAAGTCTAATTTGGTGCTCAGTTATTATCAGTTATTATTGGTACTCAATTATTAATAATGCTTCTTATTATTATCAGTATTCATTCTTTGATGAATAGAACAGCATTTATTTGATTATACTTTACTGTCACTTTTGATCAATTTAATGCATCCTTGGAAAATAAAAGTAAAAATATTAAAACAATTTTAAAAAATTATCTTGCTTTCTCAGATATTTTGAATGATGTATCATGGTGTCTACAAAAAAAAAAAAAAAAAAAATACAATATACAGTATTTATTATAGAAATTAATGATACATTATCTTAAAATATTTTCCAAATATTTTTTTTTATGATTCACTTTACCTTTAGAACAATGACAAAATGAAAGACAAATATTTAATTTTGGAAACATGTTGCCTTTAAACTACGTCACTTAATCTTTTTAAGGCTCTTTATACATGGATATATAGCTGTCTATAATGGGAAGGGGGCCCAGGTGAAAAAAAGTGCACTAAAATACACTTTATTTCAGTACACTTAATACACTTCCTTAATGTACTTAAAGATCTCTATTTTCACACACTAATTTTGTTCTTAATATACTAAAAATGATTCTTTAGTACTTCTTAAGATAATCTTAAGAACATCTAAGTGTACTCAACTGTGCTATTTTGAGACACCGTGAATTTGAACTAAGATGTGCTTTTAACATACTATCTCTGTATTAAAAAATGTATTAGTTACCACTTGAACCCATCTTATACATTTTTAAATACACTCACAGAAAGTATAGAAAATAGGCTATAGAATAGAAATTTATAATGAATTGCCCACATATTTTTATACAATAAATAATTCATTTCAAATGTATACATTTATTTTCATGAAATATCCATTAAAATAGAACAGTGATAATATATATAAAAATTCACTAAAATTTTATGTAAAGCGTTCATAGTACACTTTTGCAAAACACTTCTGTATATTTGGTTTACTTTATCTGACTACACTGTAAAAAAGAATTGTTGGTTTTCCCTGTAAAAAGTAAGTTACCGGGTTGCCTTAAAATTTTAAGTTAACTGAAATTAAAACTTTGAGTTAATACAATGAAGGTGACTGATTTAATTAACAGAAACTCAAAATATTATGTTATCTGAACCACATTAACTAGTTGATTTGACAAAAGAAAAATTGTTGTGATAACAAATCAGGAAAATAATTCTTTACAGTGTACACTTGAAATCAATTTAAGTGTTAGCGCTATAGTGCATTTCTATTAAGTGTACTTAAATAGAGTGTATACTTTATTTCAATGCGCTAAAAATCAATTTAAGTATTAGTGGTATTTATTATACTTTTTCAAGTGCACTGAAGCATACTGAAGTAGAAATATACTTTTAATTAGTGTATAACTTTTACCATTTTAAAAATAAGAATGTACTACAAATGTACTTGCTTGTATTTAAGTATTTTTTTAGTGCATTCAAGTATACTTTATTTTTTTACCTGGGGCTCCCTCGCAGGTGGATCTTTATATTTGAGGATCTGTGTGGTTGCAAAAAGTTTGAAAACCCCATCCCTAGAGAACCCAGGGCTCAGGAAAACAGTCTCAGTTGTTTCCCCCCTCCTAATGAACTGAATTAATTTCAAGCAATACTACCATACATTGAATTTAACTGATTGTCATTTTATTACAATAATGTGTTTTTGTGCCCATATTGTGTCAGATCTAAATGTTGATGTGTTTATTGGTAAAAGCTGCAGAAGAATGACAAAGTGAGCTGCCACAGAGGAATCTGCAGAGGTCAAAGTCTATCTGCGATCCAGGGGCTGTTTCTGCTGACTCCTGCTTTTCAATGGTGCTACTTACAGGCTCCTCAGACGACAGAAAACACAGCTGAGAGGGGAGGGGGAGAGGCTCCTTTCATTAACTCTCTATTCATATTGAATTTATTAATCTCATGCTGTTTCTGCAGCTTAACTAAAAGAAGCCGTGATACTGGCGCTTTTTATCCATCTGCTCGTGGAGAGAGAGGAAGGGAGTGGGTATGAGAGGGAAAAGACAGGGAGAGATGAATGAAGTGACATGATTTCTAACAGTGCTGAAACAGCAATAGACAGCAGAGAGAGGGAAAGTGTGTCACATTATTTAGCGGCAGGGATGTTCAGTTGTAGTTGTGTGTTGCTGGGAAAGGCAGCAGCCCTGCAGAACACCCCTCCCCGCATCAGGTGCACAACAAAAGCATCTGTCATGTCTGCATTTGTGTACAGGGGAATGTTCCTGTTAATCTCCTGTGTGTTCAACAGCGCTTTCCAGTCTTGCAGGCCCGGTCTGAACTGTGTACCATGGCGGTATCATACAAGCAATCCCGGCTCCTAATGCTAAGTGATAGGCCCAAAACAATCCTGCAGAACTTGTTAAAATGCGCCCAAAGAGAGCTGAGATACAATACGCTCTTATTTGTAACTGAAAGCATTGGTCAATAACATGATGTTCATTTTTTTTGTCCATTCTATTTTTTTTTTTTTTTTTTTTTAAATACATTAAAAAATGCATATTGTCAACAATGTCTGTGTGACACAATTGCCCTGATATCATAATGAAGAAAAAAGGTTTGGAATAGTATTTAGTATTATTTCTTAAAAAACAATATATTTTAACAAAACTGTAGGATCAGCACCATTAAATATCATGGCACTTGACTCCCCTAAACCTTAATGATATTTATGAATTACTAATTCATGATATTATATACACTTCTGTTCAAAAGTTTGAGGTCGGTATATTTTTTTAATGTTTTTAAAAACTCTTTTATGCTCACCAAGGCTGCATTTATTTAATTAAAAATACAGAAAAAAACAGTAATATTGTAAAATATTATTGCCATTTAAAGGTACACTATGTAACTATGTCCCTCTAGCGGTTAAAAAAGGATATTTTGTGGAAGAACATTGTTTTGGTTGTGCTTCGGCTCTGCCTGACTGTGCGGATTAATGTGGCTATCCTACTGCTCATAAAACATTACTATCTTTTTACTGTATGGTTATCTTTTAAATAAAAGTCACCTGTTAAATAAAAACGCCACATCTGGGATGCTTTTACAACATTTCAAATAGCCCCGATCTAATCTCCGTAAAGTTAAGAATCTCCAGTGTTGATTCTGATTTTATTAGGAGCTCTGTCGTGTTCTCTTTTGGCCAGCAGACTCTCCTCTGTTCGGCGCTTTTTAAAACGGGTGATTCGCCGGAGGTGCATGATTTAGTGTACTTCATGTCAAACTTTTTCAGCTAACCACAATCAATGCCACCACAGCATAGAGTGGTTGCTAAGACAGATGCAGCAACAGTGGCGCATCGATATTTATGTAATGCGGTCAGCTGTATGTTTTCGTGAATTTTGGAACGACTTCGAACACGGCTCAATCAATCAGAATCAAGGGCCGGAGCTATCCGTTTTATATTTATTATAATAGGCTTACCATTATGAATCAGGGTTAGAAAAAAACACGTTTTGGAAAAAGGGTTGATTATGTATTGATTCATTTTTTACTTTAAAAATAAAAGTTACAAAAATGACTGTTTTCTATTTTAATATATTTTAAAATGTAATTTATTCCTGTGATTTCAAAGTTGAATTTTCAGCATCCATTACTCCAGTCTTCAGTATCACATGATCCTTCAGAAATCATGATTTGCTGCTCAAGAAACAACACTTATTATTATCAATGTGAAAATTACGGAAGAGGATTAGGGCCAAGCAATAATAAAAAAATAAAACCATCTCGAGATTAAACTCGTTAAATTTCGAGAAAAAACTCGTTAAATTTCAAGAAAAAAGTCGAGATAAAATGTTGAGAATAAACTCGTTATATTACGAGAAAAAAACTTGTTAAATTTCGAGAAAAAGTCAAGATAAAATGTTGAGAATAAAGTCATTAAATTACGAGAAAAAAGTCGTTAAATTACGAGAACAAACATAATTTAATGAGTTTATTCTCAACATTTTATCTCGCCTTTTTTCTCGAAATTTAACGAGTTTTTTTCTCATAATTTAACGAGTTTATTCTCAACATTTTATCTCGACTTTTTTCTCAAAATTTAATGACATTTTTCTCATAATTTAACGAATTTGTTCTCGTAATTTAACGACTTTTTTCTCATAATTTAACGAGTTTATTCTCAACATTTTATCTCGACTTTTTTCTCGAAATTTAATGACATTTTTCTCATAATTTAACGAATTTGTTCTCGTAATTTAACGACTTTTTTCTCGTAATTTAATGACTTTATTCTCAACATTTTATCTCGACTTTTTTCTCGAAATTTAACGAGTTGTTTTCTCGAAATTTAACGAGTTTATTCTCAACATTTTATCTCGACTTTTTTCTTGAAATTTAACAAGTTTTTTCTCGTAATTTAATGAGTTTATTCTCAACATTTTATTTAGACTTTTTTCTCAAAATTTAACGAGTTTTTTCTCGAAATTTAACAACTTTAATCTTGAGATGGTTTTATTTTTTTTATTATTGCTTGGCCCTAATCCTCTTCCGTAGAAAATCAATGTGTTGCTTAATATTTTTGTATAAACCATGATCTTTTTTTTTTTTCTAGATTGTTCAAAAGAATCAAAAGTTCAAAAGAACAGAGTTTATTTGAAAAAGAAATCTTTTGTAACAGTATAAATGTGTTTTTCCTGTCACTTATAATCACTAAATAAAAGTATTTATATAATATATATTACTAACCCCAACATTTTGATGAGTATTGTACAAGCAAAGTTTAAGGCGTATACACTAACATGTATAAGGTGTAAGAAAAATGGTTGCTTTTTATATATTTTTCCTTTAATTTACACTGTTGAATAAACAAACAAGAGGCTGTAGAACATTTTAATGGTGTTCCGACTAAATTGTGAATAGAATTCATCCTGCTAACAACCTGCTGAAAACTCCTTGTGTGAGTAAGTGAGATATATAGGTGAGAATATAAATGAGAAGCTATTATGTTTTTTTTTTTTTATTAGAGCAACAAAGGAGAAGGCTTTCCCAGAGTTCAGCTGAAAAGGTATTGAGCTTGACGGACACAATCTTACACGGTTCAGGGGAGGTTTATAGTTGGAGGCAGCCACCGTCTGTGGTCAGCAGGTCCTCTCTGCAGTTTCAGAGATGAGAGGGGCAGAGATGCTTGTTCAATCCTTCAGTGTTTCTAAACAAGGACATCCAGCGGAGAACTCAGCCAGGGCCACAATTACCCCCTAAATGACCCATTCAGTGGTTTGGAGCTCTTACTAAAATAACCGTGAACCCTTACTGTGTACTCTGGTTCAGCTTGAAGAGCTAACAGGGTATTAGGCTGATTGCAGTGGTGGAAGAGCAGAGAGGTCCTCACACACTCCTCGTTCAGGGTGTCTCTGGTGGCTGATCCACACACCTGATGATGGGAGACAGCACAGCCAACGTCTGGAAGCAAAATCAAGCATCATATTTGAGCACCTTCATGAGTTAAACATTTTGCTGAAGCATTTGACCAAATGAAAGAAGTTATTACAATGAATTAATATTAGACTTCGAAAATAGAAAAAAAGAATGATTTCAATCAGGCCCGGCTCCAGATATGAGATGAAAGGTGGGCCAAATGATATTCCAGGTGGGCCGGTCGGATTGGTGGGGGGCTTTAATGCTTTAATCTCACATGTCTATTGATATAGATAAGGCAATTGTTAGGGTTGTTTGTTATTGTTATTGTTATAAACTATTATACTATTTTGAAAAATCACATTACAAAATATAATGTGAGATAACATAAATAATATTTGCAACATTTATTATTTAAATTTTTTTGCACGAGCTGTTTATACTGTATGAAATTAGAACTTTTGTCCAATACCTCCTCTAGGGGGGTCCGGGGGCATGCACCCCCGTAAGAAAATTTTGTACATTTTAAGGTTAAATGCATCAATCTGGTGCACTTTGGAAGCTCAAAATTAAGAGTTTCAACTCATGTACAGTGTGCAAATTGACCAAAAACAACATTGACTTAAAGAGGGTTCAAACATATTTTTAGTTGTGATATAAAGTCTACATCGTTTTAGGTGTTTTAGGATGCCGAACAATTATAACAATAAAATAATAATACATACATGACAGTAATATCCATATAGGCTATTGTAACAAATGCAATCTAATATATATATATATTGGTTAGGCTACTTTACACAACGTATAGGAAAATTAAAATACTAGTTTGTAGCCAATTTCTAATCAATTTTGATCACCAAATCGCCAGCTGATCGTGTGAGCAAAGTGCGCACTTCTCTTTAAAACGCAGCACAAACAGACTAAATAGTATATACTTAATCACTGTATATATTTTGGTGCTTTATTAAGGCACAAAGCCATTACGGTTTTGATTTTAGTTCATTGGCAAAATACAATGTAGAGACCATTTATGTTTTAAATTTTCGGTTCGTTATGAAACGGTGGCGGCGCACAGGGTCATTAATGGGAAACACTGAATGAATGAATGCTAAAGTTGTCGTATCAGTTGTTATCATAACAAAAATGCTTCAACCGGACCGAACGAGAGTCTCGAGGCCTGCCGCTGCGCTGAGTGAGTGACAGGAGGCTGCGATGTGCGTGAACTCGCTGTCATATGGATACTGTAGAGAAGCGGTATTGAACGGTTTAACATATTTTAGAGACATGTTTAGAAAAAATATATATTTTAGCAGCACTACTAAGGGGGAGGTTGCCGCTTGGTCTGGAGCTGAATTGAATATCACACTAATTTTGTGATTGGCTGTTATGTGGTGTGGGGCCAGGGTGGGCCAAGCCTCTGATTGGGTGGGCCAGGCCCACCCTGGCCCCCCCGTGGAACCGGGCCTGATTTCAATTGATTTTTTTGCACATGTACACTACCAGTCAAAAGTTTGGAATAATTAAGATTTTTTAATGTTTTTAAAGAAGTATTATGCTTAAGGCTGCATTTATTTGATTAGAAGTACAGTAAAACAATATTGTGAAATATTAAAATTTAAAATAACTGTTTTGTATTTTAAAAAGTAATTTATTCTTGTGATGGTAAAACTGAATTTTTAGCATTATTACTCCAGTCTTCAGTGTCACATGATCCTTCAAAATCATTCTAATAGGCTGCTTTGGTGCTTAAGAAACATTTCTTATTATTATAAATGTTGAAACCTTTTTTGTTTTGTTTTGTTTTGTTGTAGAAACCATGATACATTCAAAATGTTTGGGTAAGAAAGATTACTATTAATATTATTAAAAATAAATTGTTTTAATATTTTATTATTTATTTATAATGTTATGAACTATTTCTACTTCAAAAATGCTGTTCATCAAAGAATCAGTTTTCAGCACTGATAAGAACCATTATTAATAATTGAGTAAACATATAAATACTGATAATAACTGAGCACCAAATCAGCATATTAGAATTATTTCTGAAGGATCATGTGACACTGAAGCCTGGAGTAATGATGCTGAAAATTCAGCTATGACATTACAGGAATAAATTACATTTTAAAGTATATTAAAATAGAAAACAGTTATTTTAAATTGTAATAATATTTCACAATATTTTTAACTTTTAACCTTGGTGATTATAAGAGACTTCTGTCAAAAACATTAAAAAATCTTATTTTTTTCAAACTGTTGACCAGTAATGTAGTTTATGGTAATATTAATGTTGATGAATTTTAATATTCAATTTTTTACAATTTTGGTACTGTGTTGGGTCGCCACTTGATGTCTATATGTGTGTTTGTGAATGCATGTCTGCATATATTCATATGTGTGTACTGAAAGAAGCAGTCAGACTGCTTCTGTATTTACACGAATTACCCTTTTTGAACCTCTGAATCCCTCCTTGACTCCACTTTTGCTGAAAGGAGCAGGAAGGATATCACCACTTAGCCTGTGTAAACAGCAGGTCTGCTGTTGAACTGTGGCCCTACAACTACTATTGACACACATTCCACTGACCACTGATGAGTCCCATGTCTGCTAGTGGTGTGTCTTACATGCCCTGTGCGACAACGTGTGAAAGTGTGTGTGGCTATCAGACAAACCTTTAAAGGAACCTGTCAGGAAGGTGGAGAATCAGCTTTGCATGATAAACAGCATCTGCGGAAATGTTAAAAAGTAACATGAAAATGTAATTTTTTAAATTTTTTTTTTTTGTTATAAAAATATTTTTAATTTTTTTTTTTTTTTTTTATGTAATGGATAATAGAGATAAAGAATGAATAGAATATCTGAGTGTGTGTGTGTGAGAGAGATGCCTGATGTGCATGCCAACCTTTGACAGATCTATTGTGCGAGTATGTGAAGGCATGACCTTGTAAATCAATGCAGCCATCAATCCACCTCCTTCGCTTTGGATCCGTCCTTCCCCTTCACATCAAAAGCCTTCATAATTTTACCTCTTGCAAATATGCATTAAAGTAAAAGTGTTTAATCTAACGGACATATCGTTTGAATATTTGTACAAATCTATAGACCAAAAGTATAATCACTGTGAAGTACCGATGTGGCTAATAGGTTTGTTTGCTTATCAATGAAGTTTTAATTTTCTAAATGCACTTTAGAGCCCCACTACCATTAGAAAAGCAGCGAATGATGTTGGCATCTGATTATTACATCCATGGGAATACATCTCACTTAAACTCTTGAGTGAAAGTAATTTCATTCAGCCAGCTGCGTGTCTAACTACGCCTAACACTCCACTGTGTATTATATTTCTTTTTGATAGTCCTCTTCACACACAAAAAACGCGGCTCTTGTCGTGGAACCACATAAAAATGCAAGGACACGTTCAGGGAGATGCTCAAGTCCCTCACTAACTGTATACTGTGCAGTTCCTTTAATCTATTATGCTTGACCAGTTACATTGTGACTGAAATTTATTTATAAGTTTCCAATATTATATATCCAATATTTATACGTTTTTGAATGTGAACACGATTGGTGTAAATACAGTCAAACCAAAAATTATTCAGACACCTTGAACATTTCATTCATTAATACAGTTTATTCCCTTTAGTTTAAAAAATGGTAATAAAAGATGACAAGATCTCAGAGTTAAACTGTGTCAGAAAACATTAATCTTAATTATGTCAGATAACACTTAAGCAAAACATGGTCAGGTCAATGTGTCTGAATAATTTTGGTCTCAAATTTTTATCAATTTTACTGGTAGTCCACTGTATGAAGAATTTTTGGGTATAATATGTCACAGTTTACTTTATTTTGCTATCCTCACTTACATAAATGAACTATAGTGTCCTGCACTCACTAGTAAAAATGTATCAAAAATATAAAAAATAATTTTTGAATAATTTTTCTGAATAATTTTTGGTTTGACTGTATATATATATATATATATATATATATATAAAATCTATTTTTAAAAATATTTTAATATCCATTTTCTTTTATTATTAGTAGTATTATTAAGAATGATCTGTATATATTCATAAATTTATATAAATCAACATATTCCAGAGACCCATTTAAAGAAGTAACTGATTGATTTATGTTCTAAAAGTATTATTATGAAAAAAGTTAAATAAAAAGGAAATATGCATATATTTATGGTTTGTAATTTTCTTTCACAATTGCCTGTTGGTAAAATATTAAATTATGCTACTTTATGCTACTTTAATTTTCGTTTTTTGAAAACCAGGAATAAAACACATAAATCCTTTTTGTTTTAAAAATCATCTTTTTTTATTGTTTATACAAGATGTGTAGTTTACTTCATTGTGCCATCCAAGGAGTAAAACAAGTGGGAATAATTGATAATAAATGGGTTAAATTGCCACTAGGTGGCGCAGGGTGAAAGTCTGACAGTTGTAATAGTATCTGCTCAGTGACTCCCCTAGCGGCAGCGCCCGTCATTTACAGTGTTGTTACGCCCCTCATGACCGCCGAGCAGCCAATGGGCTCCGGGAGGCAGAGTTCTCCCTGTGGCCGCCATTAGAGAAAGGAATCCATGAATTCAAATGGAAACCAGCAGGAACACAGACCTTATACGCTTTTAAATGAAAATGAGCCATTTAATGTAGTTTCTCGTCACCTTTCGACGCTTTTAATGCGGAATGTTCTTCGTTTTTAAACCGCTTTTGGTGGGGATGGAGGCATAAGAGAGCCGTTTTTAAGCTAAAACCGTTTTTAAGCCAAGGGGGAAGGGGGGAGAGTTGCCTCTTTTTGCTCTCCCTTTTCTTTTTCTATTTTAATAACACATTCCTCCTCTATTTTTACATGTAATCTATTCCCTCACAGCCTCGTCGACGGTTAAGGCCGTTATTTTTTTTTATTCTAATTCGGGCTGAACGCGGGAGGCGCGAGCGATCGAATGGGGCTGTTGAATTCCATTCCCCCACCGATTGTTTAAAAATAATTCCGTTCACATTCGACTCGAATTTGGAGAAACGTTCTTTTTCTTTTTCCATGGAAAGCCCGATGATGGGATGTTCGAGCGCGCAGTGAAAGGATGAGTTCTTGTTTCGTACCGAACGGGGCCAGCTTGGAGGACTGCCATTCCAATCTATTCTATCTGGTAAGAGATTTAAAAACTAAAAGGAAAAAGCAGCCATTTTTAGCCGCCTAGCATGCTAACATCAGCCCCAGTGGAGAGAGAGCGAGCAGGATCAGGGCCCAGTGTATGTGTGTGATTCAAACACACACTCCTTGTTTATTTGCTTGTTTGTAAGCTTTTCTTAAGAGATTACATGTTTGTAGTATTTTGCACCAGATGGCTTAACGCAAACCGACTGCGTGTTTTGATTTTACGTGTTTGTAAATTGCACGTAACGAAGAGAGTTGGCAGAATGAAAGTTGAAGTTTCATTTTAACAGCACTTTTTTTGGAAGTATAAATTACTCTGCTAATTTTTTCTGCTAAGC
Organism: Megalobrama amblycephala; assembly: GCF_018812025.1. Taxonomy (NCBI): domain Eukaryota; kingdom Metazoa; phylum Chordata; class Actinopteri; order Cypriniformes; family Xenocyprididae; genus Megalobrama; species Megalobrama amblycephala. The sequence continues at coordinate 47,478,125 of NC_063045.1, forward strand.
TTTTATTTTAAGAGTTGTGCAAAACAAAGCCTTTTAGACTTCAGTTCAAACTCCACGTTCTTGTGTTCGGGGGTGTTTACATGAATGTTTACACGCTACTCCACAGGCTTATTTTGGCTCATTCCACGAAAAGGTGCCTTTAAAGCAATGATTTTAACAATACAAACGTCACACCAGGTTTTAAGGTTTTATTTTTTCTAAACACGTAAACAAAAATCCAGCAACTGTTTTTTTTATCGTTATCACTTGTTTCCAACTCCTTGCTTTACTATCAAATACGTATTATTTATTCTAATTTAGTATTTTATACCTAGTATTTTGCATTTTCTTTTCATATAATTAAAGAAACAGCGGACGTGCAGTCTTTTTAAACAAAATGCCATAAAAAAAATTGTATTCCAAGGTTAGGTGTCAACTTTGTTTTCATCATAACTTCACCTTATTAAAGTAATGTGCAGTTCCATAATTCAAATGACTGTCATAATGACATCATTCTTTCAGTATGATTGTCAGTAGATTATTGAAAACTGTATATTTGTAGAAATATCTGCATTAAATTCCCCTTTCAAACATTAAACACTTGTTAACAAATATTAAACAAACATGCTCAGTATCATGACCTCCTTGAGTCAATGGCAAAAATAATCAGTAAAACTTTAAAGTATAACTAAATTCCAACACACATTAAAGATGACAGTTAAACACTTAAAAGCGTTCATTAACAACCAATTAATAGGATGAATATTAATATTAATAGTAACTATTAACTATTAATAGTACAGAAATTGACTTCCCCTTTCAGAATTTAAATGTCAGCCTTTTCATGGAATTGCCCTTTTTCCTGCTAATTTGGTCAGATTTGGTGTATTTGCAATAATCATGTGAGCCATGCATCAGTTGTTTGGCTCAAAATAACCAATGCTGGGTTTGGGGTTTACCTCATGTCTGCAATAAGAGACATGGGGTTTGAAATAGATGGGGCATTCCTGAAGCCTGCATGCTTGTTTACGGCACTTTCTGCTCCCTAAACGCACGTGCAGACACTTGTACACACATACTGGTGTGTCTCATTGGCTTCTATTGTTGTTAGATTAAGCTAATTATAATTACTATGGCCCAGCCCTGCATTTTTAGATTTGAAAACACATTATTTGTTCTCTTAATGCAGCTTTTTTCATTGCTGAGAAGGTTTTGCTATATTTGACATTTCCAGAAATGTGTCCCTCACTAGTACAGCAAAACAAGTACACAGACGCACTCTCACGATCAGTGTCAAGGCCTTGTGGTGAATTATATAACTTCAGCTTATCCAGTTTAATGCCTGCTCTGTTTTATTACTGCCACAGCGCAATCTCTGATATTGTCTGAAGATGGATGGCTCCACTGAGAACGTGTTTGCACACTTTGAATGTATTGCTTGATGATTTGAATATGAATAGTTGCAGTTTTCCAAAAACTCGTTTGCGCTTTCAGTGTTTTTTTTGTTTTTTTGTTATTTAGTTACAGGTGTGCCACCTTTTTTCCTCCTCACGTTTTTCCCCAATGTCAATTACATTTGTTTTATGCAAGGCATGTGAAACATTTAGATAAAAAAGCATCCCCATATGATCATGCAGAAAACCTATCTGCATATTTCTCTGTACATGTAAGCTCTTAAAGTGTTTGACCCCGTTTTGTTTTGCTTGGTGTAATTTTAGCACACGACTGTAAGGCGCAACTCATGGGAAACTCTGTCTCACCTCAGCACACACATTTACTGCCTCATAACACACACACACGCACACACACGCGCGCACACATCTTTTTCAGTTTTAGTGCATTATATTAGCCAAGCAGGAAGAGTAAATGTGATTTTGAAATCGAGCAAGGAACTTTAATAAGCATCATCAGCCAACAACTAATGTTGTGAGTGTAATGACGATTTAGTCATATGTTTATTCGCTTTATTTATGTCTAGTATAGCAATAAAAATGCTTGCCAGAGAGATGAACTGTTGTCTGATGCACGTTTTCATGCAGATAACTTGTGGCTTCCTGAGATTGACATTTCAAGTTTTGCTACACTAGCTGGATTAGTGGGGTGGTTATGCTTGTGAAAATCTCTTGCAGATGAAATCTTTCAGTTAAATTGATTTAAAATTTCATTTGATTTAAAAGTCACAGTTTGTATCTGGAGTGCATGTGAAGCTATTTTCCTGTCATTGGACGAATCTCCAGGGGCTATTGGTCTTCGGGCGCCGATTGACTTTTTTTGAGTGGCTGAAGCAATGTGAGACAGACGCTATTGATAAGTGTCTCTTGGGAGTGAGAGCAACAGAGAAAGTGTCTGATAGTTTTGGGCCGTTAGATGGAGTGCGTCTCAAAAAGGTTGTTGGTGTCACTTCACCTGTAGCTCAGCTGTTTGCTTTGATTCTCACGAGAAGCATCTGCTGCCGTTCCTGGCAGCACTCAGAGGAGTTCTTGTAAAACTCCAGTAAAAAAGGGAGCGAGAGGAAGGAAAGATGTTGTGACAGAGGAGGAAGTTATGTGGAAGGCCGTGACCCAACAAACCACTCAAGTTTAAGCGGAAAGTCAAAGGAGCCAGATTTCTCAAGCCGAACATGACTCCTGCTCTTAAAACATGCACACTTTCCATTGATGTTTTTGCATATTGTGGTTGTTACTAATTTTAGACCATATTGAATTCCATCAACAACAACAACAACAAAAACTCTTTTTGGCATTTTTGTGCTGGAAAAGTGGATCGCTTCATGAGGTTGTTTACTTTGCTCTTATATTTCAGCCAAATTCTTCTTTCTGCCTTTAAGTCCATTTTGACTTTTTTTCACTCCCTCAGCTGTCATCAACGGTCTAAACTTCGACCGCTAGTTTTGTCCCATTTTTAGTTTCAGTAACAAGTGTGTAACAGCTTTTGCTGCTGTATTTTTTTCAGTGCATCCTCTGCAGATGTTCTCTTTGCATATTTTGCAGGTGTTTGATCTGCACTCCTAAGTCAGATGGAAATATTTTCCAACAGCTGCAACAAGTTTCACTTTGCAACAAATGAGTATTATTGCGAACATAGCTGTAAACACCTGGCTTACTCTGTGTTTTTCCATCTCTGATTCTAACTAGGCGTGCACAAGAGAGAATGACCGCTGTTAGGCTTGCCAGTGGTCAGAGTTTTCAGATTATAACAGTTAATGGTTGTTTTTGTGGTGTTGTCTTTATAAATGCTGCCGTCCAGTTTATAAAAGCTGAGGTCTGCATGACCTGTCCTGCCAAGTCAATTAAGGATGTGTATAAAGTCGCTGTATGTTTTATTGGTTAATTTGTGCTCTGATGATGTGGGTATTTTTGCCCCCTTTCATATGTGTATTCACATTTTTCTGGCTTTTTATGTATTAAAGGCCTGCTTCCTTTCTCCATAGTCCATTTGGTCTTCAAAAAAACACTTTTAATGCCCCAGTATACTTCAAACGAAATCAAAGAATGAACTGATGAAGTCAACCCGATCTCACGGCAGTTTGTAAGTATTTTATGAGCTGCGAAATTTGGATGAATTTGTACGAATTGCCTACACCTAACCCTGCCCCTAAACGTACCTGTCACTGGGGTTTAGACAAATCGTATGAATTTGTACGTGTGAGGCCACCTCATAAAATGCGTACAAATTGTTTATGAGATAGTGTTGGAAAAGTCCACTTTGGCTGGTAAACACCTTTGTACTACCATTGATCTGTGGAAAGTACATAATAGGTATATGTGCGTGGAGCCTTCTTTCACATGGAAATCTTTTCCGCGAGAGAAAACACGAACACATTGGAAAGCTGCTTTATTGTAGAAAATGAAGTTGTACTTCCGATGAAATGAGACACTGACACTGTTTTTCATGTTTAATACGGTAAAGCTGCTTGATTTTAAGCAATCTATTGTATAAAGTGTTATGTGACATGACTTTACTGGAGTGCCGAATTGCAAAGATCGTGCCAACAAACGCATCCACGTTGCAATGATCAGATGCTTTTCTTATGCTTTATTAAAATGCTTGCTGTTTTCTCAATCTTGTTGTTTATTTTGTTACTGAGAGGAAAGCGTGCAGCACAATTTGTTAATCTAAACGTCACTCTCAGCAGAGTGGGCGGCTTCAGATGTTCGATAACAGTATATCGCTGCTCACGTATTTTGAACTTTTAACCCCTAAATGGAGAATGAAAAAGAACTTCACCATGAGCAAGGCCGTAACCATGTCTCGAATATTGGGGGGAACAAAGTTGTTGTTGTTGTTTTTTTTGCATATTTGGGGGGGGGCTGTTATTGGTCTCTTTATTTAAAGGAATTAGATAATTAAAGGGATTTAAGGGAATAACACAAAAGAAATATGAACGGTAAAAGTTCCAGGTCTACTGTAGTTATGAAGTTCTTAATTTAAATCATTTGCAAAAACACAATTAAAAAAAAAAAATGTGCACACATTCACACTTATCCGTATGTCTATGTAAAAAACGCAAAACGTTTCTTGTCTCGTCAGATTCGGTTATGAATTACATTAATCATGTGAATAGCATATTTTCAATTCAAAACGGTTAGAACTTTCATAAAAATGCTGAGTAGTTTGCATCACTGAATATTACTCTCAGTCGCTGAACATTTCCATTGTAAAACAGTCGTCAAATATTAAATGTTTAGCTACTTATAATCTCACCACACATTCTTTCACTGCTTAAACTAAAGCGCTGCATTAATTCTCACTCGTCTTCTGTGAACAGTACGGCCCGACTGCGTGGATTTGATTGGCCAGCTCACTCATTCTGACAGTGACTAGCGCTGTTAGACCACAGAGGCAGACCAGCCTAAAAATGTTACTTTTAAACTTTTTGTCATCCTAACAACAAAAAGAGCTATGCATAATGGAGTGCAGAAGAGCAGCAACAAATATTCAGGGGGACAATTTGGCCATTTCTAATTATTATTTAATAATTCATTATCCTCAATGTCTGTGGTGGTTATGGCCCTGGACGTGAGTATATCTTGGCCTTTATTGTTAAGCAAATTTGATTTTAACCCATTTCTATCTCTCTAATTCTTCACTCCTTGTTTTCTTGATCTCTGCTATCTGAATCGGGTCCGAGCGTGGCTGATCTTACAGTGGATCATTAAGGCAGGATTAACTCCTTGGCTGAGATCCATTAAGTATTTCATAGCTTGAGTGCTGCTGGTCTAGGGTCTGTTCCATCACATCAATGCCGTTTATCTTCGGTCTTAAAACCAGATAATAGATCAGCACTAAGACTTTTAGATGCTGCAGAATACGTGTCTTTTCGCAGGTGGTGAGTGGCCTTACTGACAGAAGTTAACGCAATCTCTCTTTCTCACAGGCTGATTTGACGGGGATAAAATGGAAGAGGTACGTGTGGCAAGGTCCGACCTCGGCTCCCATTCTATTCCCAGTCACCGAGGAGGACCCCATCCTCTGCAGCTTCAGCCGCTGTCTGAAGGCAGATGTGCTGAGCGTGTGGAGGCGGAGCCAGAGGCAGGGACGCAGGGAGCTCTGGCTCTTCTGGTGGGGTGACGATCCCAACTTCTCTGAGCTCATCCACCATGAACTGACAGGTAAGCTGTGAAGTGCAACTTGGAATTTGTTCCAAAACCTAGTGAGCTGGCTTCCTAAACAGCTTTTTTTGAGCATCATTATTTTTGAAATGCATATAATCAGTGTGAAAAGTAGTGATAATTTTGTACCAAGTTGATACTTAAATAAGAGATGTTGCGATATGGGGTCATAGCAACCCTAGTGCCTTTTGATGCTGTCTAGGTAGGCAGCTCACTATGTTTTTTTTTTTTTTTTTTTTTTAAGACACGAGTCGCTGACTCTAACGAACACTTCTTTTGTTTTGCGTTTTTCAGTTTCTTTTTTCCTTTTTCGCCCACTTTATCTCTCTTTCTCGATCGACTGTGGTCTCTCTGAATTTCTTCCTCCTCCTTCCTCTCTCACACCCACACACTCTTTGTGTGTGCATTTTAGTTACTTGTCATCAAAATGTGCCGTAGGCCCATGCAAAGATCTTTGGTTTTTATTTCTACATTCCCAGTTTAGCAGTCAGTGTCTGTCGCTCGTGGATAAACCTAAAAAGTGTGCCGTTAAATTTATGCACGGTACAATATTTTTAATGTTTACAAGAACCTTTAGAGTGATAAAAATAGATCAAGAGCCTCTGCTTTGTTTGAACAGACTGGTCTGAAGGTGTTTGATTCGTCTCTGTAGAAGTTATCACCTGTAGATCAGTGTGGCGTGAATAATCATGTGAAATGCTTTTGTAATTGTTTTTCCTTTTAAGATATCTTCTCGCTCTGCTAACCCAGACCTGAGGGTTATTGTTGTGTTGGGTTTGTGTTGCATTGTTAGAAACAGAGCAGTGGAGTCTGTGTGATGCCGTCACTTCTCAACCGATGTGTGAGAGTTCAAATCCCTCAGTTTGATAAAAAAAACAAAAGGAAGGAATAGGAAATATCGAAGTTTTGACTCATTTTTATTTCTTAAGCTCTTTGAAGGATGGAATAATGAAGAGCACTGAAGCATGAACGAGCAGAAAGCATCATGGATGTCTGCGGAAAAGCTTTCATTTTCCACCTTTCCTTCTGAACCAGGAAGATGGACCTGCCCCATCTTTATTCATGCCGCCTTTTACAGTGCGAAACAGAAGGAAAGAAAAATGGGATGAGATGGAGAAATAGGAAGAGGTTATTTATTATTTTTTTATCCTTTGTCCATTGACCCTCCCTCATTACAGTTCATTGTGCTGGAGGAGGGACAGAAATGGAGCCTTATGGGCAAAAGAATGACCAATTCACCCATTCTATAATGTCCCTCTCCACAAGATATATTGCTATATTTTCCTTTCGTTTGTAGAGATGTTTGCTATAATAGCTGCATCCCTGTTGTGTCTCCTGACTTTCAGGGGAAAAGTCAGACATGTGCTTCTCTCTTTCACTTGACACCTCTTGTTTCTTTCTACACTTGTTGGTCTCTGGAACAGGATTCCCATGGTCAAAGAAAACCCTGGAAATATCTGGAAAATTTCAAATTTTGATTTCCAAGCCTGGAAAAGTTATTTTAAGGGTGAACTTTTTTTTTTTTTTTTTTTTTTTTTCTAGCCATGCCCTGCTAGAAAATAAAATATTTATTTGGTTAGAGATTTCACATCTAGAACAGCTGGAAAAGTTGAGGAAGACTTTTAATTGGTCATAAGGTGTTGGGAATTCTGTTTGAAGAACTCTGTTCGAGTGTTCATTTCATTGCAGATTAAATCACATTTCATTTTATGTGAGTGCTAATCCAGAATGTCAAATGTCGCATTAAGCTGTGTACTTTAAATTCCTCTTGCAGGCATCTGTGCTTCTCTGTTCAACTAACTCAGGATCAGATAAAGTGTCAAACAGCCTGTGTGTCAGGATAAAATGTTATACTTGTGGTCGTCTTGAGATCAGCAGGGTCATTGTCACTTGACCTTCCCTCCTTGCGACAGACGTGTGAACCTGCTGCCCGTTCGACATCTCTCTTGACGCACACGTCTTGATGTCTTTTTCACAAACACACATGCAGTTGTCTTTCTGCTGGCCTTCATACAAACACGGGTTCTAAGACGTGCACACGTGTAAATATATTCCCCTGCTCTGGACCACAGAGCACCTGATTTAGATCTCTACTGGCACCCTGGCAATGGAGGTGTGAATCAGTGAACAGCAGGTCCAGTGAGACTTTAAAGGGGATAGAGAGAGAGTGAGAGATGGCACTATCACTTCTTTTGTACGCTCCACTTGAGGAACACATGTCTCAGGAGATTTCTAGAACCAAGTGAATGGGCTGAAATTCATGTGTCTTGCCATACTTCAGCCTTTAGTTAAAAATGAGAAACAACCTTGAGTCACGGGAGTCTCAAAAAAGCTTGGAAATCTGAAGATTTGCATTTGACTTAGTGGATAGAGCTGCTGATCTCTTAATCATAATTTTACCCTTGGATGTTAAGATCCTGTTTACACCTAGTGTTACTGTTAAACATGCATCTCAAATACATCCCTTGTGAACACTTGCCACAATTTGCCAGGGTTTTGATAAGATGTCTTTTTAGATTTTAGTCAAGTGCTTGTATTTTCCAAATGTCTCGTGTTAAAGTAATGAATACGTTCAGATCAGTGCATGTAACAGGTTTTTTTTTTTTTTTTTTAAACAGGCTTTTTTTATTTTCTTTTAAAGCATCACATAACTGTTGAAGTTTAAATCTTTGTTTTAGCACAGTGCTGAATTTACAGTTGAGTAGGCAGTCTGGGAATCTGCATCAGGATGCATTTAAATTACATATACAGTGTGGTCACATGCGACTTCTTTTGAATGTGATTTCAATGATCTGATCACGAAACATTTTGAACCACATTTACACCTGTATTCAGTGTGGCCCACTTGTGATTTGCATTTTAATACCAAGCATAAACTAAGAGGCTTTTTCTTGGGTTGGTGCCTTCACATTTTTATCCCTCCATGTTTGTTCCTTCTTCTCATAGTTTACCCCCTTCATCAGATCTACAGCTTGTTAAAGTCTGAAAATTTTGCAGAAAGTGCCATTCCTGTCTGCTAACTAATCTCTCCCATCCCAAGGGAAGAGCAAGTGAAGGAAGAACTTGACGGATCTTCTGAAGCCTTGTATTTAATCACCGAGCGAGTGGAGGAAAACATGGAGTGCTGTTTCGGAGATGTAATGAGACAGGAGGCCATTTGGCTGATGTTTGAGAGGCAACTTTTCCCGACTCTGAATGGAACGTGGGAGAGAACCAATCCCAGCGCTCCGCTTGCTATGTGATGGAATGATCTGGAATAACTGAACTGCCATTGGAGTAAATGAGCATCTCCTCGGTAGACCATGGCCCTCTATTTTTATGTAAATGTCCGATCGCCTCCCCTCCCCCCTCCCGCTCTCTGTTCCCGTCGGTGGCGCTTGCTGATGTCGGTTCTATCCAGGGGCATCCACAGAACGAGACATGAATAAGGTCTTTTTTCCCTCCTCCTTTCTGTCTCTTTCTTTCCCTCCCCTCTGCTTTTCCTCTCTCTCCCTTTTTGCCTCCCTCCTTCTTTTTTTTTTTCTTTCCTCTCTCTGATCTTTTTTGCATAGAAATTAAGGAGCTGTAGTCTGTCTGTAAGGGTAATTGCTGTAGGGCTCATTTCTTCCTCATTTTTCCTCCTCTGACACTCGTCTGCTACACTCTCTCGCTCCCTCCCCCGTCTGCCAGTCTCCCTGTGGTGCGAGTTGTGCTGGCAGCTTCTCTCTCTCTCTCTCTTTTCTTCCCGCTCTCTCCCCTGTTCTCTCTCTCCTTCCTCTGGGTTTTTTCGCGAGGGCTACCTGTTTACCGCATAGCTCAAAGACAGCTGCTGGTGATACCCATTATGCTGAAGGCTGATGGGCTTTCAGGCTATGAAATTAAGGCTCATACACTTAAAGCTCCCACTTTTTTTTTTTTTTTTTTTTTAAACGACATGTTTAAATTTGTGATGTGAGGAAAAAGGAGAGCACAGTCTTTGCTAATGGAGTATTGCCTTCCATATATTGGCTTATAACGTAAGACAATATACAAATATGCAAAAAGTTGTTTAAAAAAACAAAAAACAAAAAAAAAAAACAGTGTGTTTTCTGAAGCACCAGTTGCTCTGTTGTTTTTGACAGGTTTCCCAGCAAAATAGGAGTTATTTTTTATATGTATATGTGTGTGTGATGAGATGTGCGCCAGATCCGCATCATGTTTGGAAGCGGCAGGTCTTAAATTCACAGCCGCCTAATAAACCAGTTGCTTTGATGTCTGTCATTAATGTTAATCAAAGAACAAAGGTAACAGTGAAAATTGTAGCTTTAATAAGGATTACTATATTTCATTTATAATTTATGCAGTGAAGACTGTAAAGTGTTTGATAACTTTATTCAATTTCTGTATATTTCAGTAATACTGTAATGTCTATAACTAATGTCTTAAATCAATTTCTTAGAGACATCAGTACCAGTATTATTATCAGTGATACTGGCCTTCATTCATAAAAAGATGCCATTAAACAAATATTTAAAATATACTGTCTTAAAGTTGTTTCTACATTATTTTGGAGAGTAACTGAAATTATTACAATATGAAAATATTAAAAATTCTTATATTACAGAAAAAATTTGATTTAGTTTTTTTTTTTTTTCAGCTCATTTTATATATATATATATATATAATCAGTCAATATTCTTTGTCAATCTTTAGCTTTTGCTATGTGGGGCCACTATAAAACTACGCTGCACATTTAATGTGTACATGTATTAGTTGGGATAGTAAGCCAAGTACACCAAGAGCCCGCCAGTCGCAGTAACTCCAGATTGACCTCTGAGACTCTCCCACCAACATAATGACATAAGTTGAGATGAACACACTTTATTTAGTATTTGTCCGGATGTCACGTAGGCCATGACTCTTAGGCACACTGAAAGTGTGCTAGCGGCTTGACTGGAACTGTTTGTCAGACACATGAGCCATGCATTTAAGAGCAGGAATCTTCTACTGGCAAGCTGTGTGTAGTGTGAACCCTCGGGCCACAGAGCTGAGCTGCTCAGAGAAAAGGTTCTTTGAAAACATGTTGGATCCCATCTACAGAGAGAGAACTGAGTGCACTGGAGGAGATGTCTGCTTTTGCCTTTCTCTGACATCACTGCGTGTCTGAAAATCTTAGGGGTGGTTGTGAGTGAGATCATCCCAGGAATATCATTTGTAAATACTCAGCTTGCTTCGACCTTTGACCCATTGCTGGAGAGCTTTGCCTCCAACAGGAAATGATGTCATATACAAAAGGAAATAATACAAGTTGCTTTGCTTCAGAAGGTGCGTTGTTGTCATTCTCAATTTCCCTGACCCTCTTCTCTTTCCACAACGCTTCCCAAGTTTTAAACAGACTTCGGAAAACCATAACAGTCAAGCAATGTGATCAGACAATCACACATTGTGCCAGATGCCTACCAGAAAACAGCATGGGTCTTGTACAAACACATTCTGTTTAGTGTTAAAAAGACATTTCTAGGTCATCTGAAATTGGTGTTATTTCATTTGTTTTATTGAAGGAGAAAGATTTGGGTTGATTTACACTGCTGGTGGTTTGCTGCTCGGCATAACGCTCAAAGATCCTCTTTGTTGTTCTCACCGTTTGTCTGATTTGTTTGTCTGATTTGAGGTCTGATTTGTTTTTACCCCCTGTTGATTTTGTTGTGCCATTCGACAGGTTAAGGCCTTTGTTTCAAGACTGTGTGTTATTTCTGTAATGCCAGGGCTTTGTTTCTATTGAAATGTGCAATTGCAGTTGTCAATAACAATCTATTTTATACCCTTTCCGGTAATGCTTGCAGACATCAGTTTACATTTTGCTTGAAAGTAGCTTCTGTTTGGCTTAATGGTCAAGACCTGCAGATATGTGAAATTGATCAATGATTACATGTTCCTTTTAGATTAAAGAAACCTGGTTAAAACATGTTTTTGGTGATTTAGGACAGTGTTGTTGGGAAGCGTTTTCAGTAGGGATTCACCAATATGGATTTTCTGGTAATAGTTTCTGGGAAACTATTTTTTTAATCAGTGTTGAATATGGTTGTCATGGTACAAAAATTCCAGTTATCCAATACCAGTTAAATTTCATGGTTCTCGATACCAATTTCGGTACTATAGCAAAAACTATTGAAAATATTTAGTTCTTTTTTTTTTTAACTATTTGAAAATAAAAACATTAAATTAAATGATTATAGTTAGATGATAGTTTTAAAAGAGTTTGAGAATAATTAAGAAGTAAATAATACATTTAAATAGCATGTAGCCTTCAAATGTTTATAAATAAACATTGTTTATAAAAAGATCAAGTGAAAAATTAGTCATAACATGAAGGCCAAAGAAACATACTCATTACATAGAATAAGTGACAGGTCTGTTTGCATTTACACTCTTAGACTTAATGCACATCTGTTATGACCTACAGTATCAGATTGTTTTGTCCCGTCTGTTGCTATGGTTATATCACTGTCATTTGCAGTCTCGGATTCAGTCCCACGTTTAGGGTACATTTACATGACAACGATGTACTAAAAGCGGAAAGGTTTTTTCTTTGTATAGATGACAACGTTATCAAAACTATCCCTGTTCACACGGATCCACGAAAATGACTAAAAACGCTGTATTACGCATGCCAGACAAGTGGTCGGCAATGTCACTTTGAAAAGACTACGTGCATATGCATTCTTTTACAGACGCATCGTTTTTTCCCTATAATGGCTAATAAATCGGACGTCTTGTACATTCACAGAAAGCACTTTATTTCTGCGTTGAAAAATAAGGTGAATAGACTAAACACATAATAGGCATTTGCATGCCGTCACCGTTTTCACAGATTCGCCTTTTTGCAGTGTACCCGGAGATGACAACGGTATTGTTTTCAAGAACTTCCACTTTGAAACCCGTTTTCAAAAGGTTGCATTTTCAGGCCACCAAAATTGTCATGTAAATAAACGGCCAAAAGGCGTAAGTTTTTTTTTTTGTTGTTGTTGTTTTTTTTTAGTTGAAAACAGTGTTGTGTAAACAGCCCCCTTAAATACTGTTATGTTTGCTGTGTACTAAGCAGCATGAAAAACAAAACTTGTATTCAAATTGTATATGGATTATTATAAACAGAAAGAGAGCAAAGAGCGCTCCCTTTATAATCACTGAAGCTGTCAATCACTTGGCCTACATTCAGCGCCTGCTCACTGAGATCTACACTCCTGCGAAACTCCCGCTACAATAAAAAAAAAAAAGCTGTCGACACTCCACAATGAATCTCTTATTTACGCTTTACTGGTGATAATGAAGGATGTGCGAGCAAGCAAGGTGAACGAAAACACCAGTGTTTTGAGTGTATTCTGACTAACTTTGGCCATTGCATTCACACTCTCAACCGAAATGTCTGTGATTTGGCTACAACAATCAACGCTTCACAAGCACGTTGTACATAGAAACCTTTCACGCTCTTCACAGAGTGCTTACACAGATACGGGAGCGTTTGAAAGCAGCCACCTGGCAGCAGGTACCGAATATACCTGAAACTCGGTACTACCGGTTCTCGTTTTTAAAATTTCATTACTGACTTGGTACTGAAGTACCGGTACTTTTGACATGTTTTTGTGGAAACTGTGATAATGTTTTTTTTTTTTTTTTAAGGATTCATTGATGAATAGAAAGTTCAAAAGAACAGCATTTATTTGAAATGGATTTTTTGTAACACTGTCTTTACATTCACTTTTGATTAATGGATTCTTGCTGTTTAAAAGTATTAATTTCTCAAAAAACATACTAAGTCTAAACTTATGAAGTGTTTCATAATTTATGAAACATAATAAAAAAATTGGAACTGGTAGAATTGACATCATATAGATGGTGTAGTATCTATGGTATTGGCTGCAATCATTATTGATAATTATTTTCCTCATTAATCTATCTCTGAAATGCACTTACAATTTTCAGTGAGTGCTGTTTGCTGCTTGTGTTGTGTCTGTGCTGGTCAGACTTGTTCACCCTGTCCTGATGATGCATTGGCTTTTGTACTTAATTCCCCAAACCAGAGACAAGGGGGAGCCCTGCCTTCTCTTTCCTCCATCTTTATGCTTCTCTTTCCTTAGCTTTTCTCTCTTGCTGTGCTCTCATGTCATCTTTGGAAATAGTCATTAATAAGTAATTGAAGCTCTCCAGTCTTTGTATGGCTCTGCACTCAAAATCAGAGAAAAAGAACAAATGAGAGCAAGAGAGAAAGGAAAGCCAAGGGCACAAGGAGAAGAGAAAGGGATGGAGGTGCATATAGAAAGAGAGGGAAGACAGATTACAGCAGAGGATGAAGATGAGGTAGAGAGAATTAAAGAAAGATGGAGGTGGAGGGAAAGAGACAACAGAGAAAATAAGCAGGAAGAAAGAGAAGAGGCTCTTGTAGCGCACGGCTCTGGCTCTTCCCTGGTCTGGCGCAATCCCCTGGGGCCAATGGTTGAGCAGACATTAATCTCTCTGTTTAATGACCCTACAGCTGATCTAATGACTCCTGCATAGGAACCTGTGGCTGTAGGGAACAGCTCTACACTAAGGGGCAGGGCTCACTGTCCTGCTATTATGAGCCCATGTGTCTGAGGGATGATAATATGGTGCTCACTGCTGGTGTACTGAATAATACAGGGAACTGCTGAAAAGACCAGCATGTTCTGGCCTCCTGGCTGTGGTCAGGTTATGGTAAAGCTCTGAATTTCTCTTATTGTTTCTATTAATGAAATTCACATATTTGAAACAGTTTAAAGTTTATATTATATATGTGTTAATAGAGCTGTGGAATATAATCGTTTTTGTGATGCTGATGTAAATGATGCATCTGCATTGATGCATAAACATTGAACGCACAGTACAGGGTTGTTGGCAGGGCAGCCAAGGCGAATTTTGACGCTCTCGCCGGCGGCGGTGTGAACGCAGTTACTTGTGCTGACTGAAATCACTTCTCTTTAGTGGCGTATTGAACTTGAATGGTCAGATGCGCACAGAATTATTTCAAAATATCTGTCAAATATGTTGTCGATTTGTCTGAAAATTTTGTACATTTTAAATTTAAATGCATAAATCTGGTGCATTCTGAGACTAAAATTTAAGTGATTAGATCAATGAAGAAATTTGTTATCTTGTAAACGATTTTGTGCTCTAATAGTAATTTATTTATTGGTGATGGGGACATTAGTCACGTACACAACATATAGTAGGCTAAATGATTTTCAGACATGTAGAGTATACATTTAAACCATTAAAAAAATATGTAGCAAAAGAGGTTACCTTTGTTGAATTAATTTATTTCTAGAATTAGTGGAGGCCTGTATCTATATATCTGTATTTTGTAAAACTAATGGTCACTCTTTGATTTGTTAAACACAATCCAGAATGCACTAAACTAAATATGTAAATATTTTAATAAAGTAAATATGTTATATCTAAATATGTTAATGCATATAGTAATTTTAAACTATTATGAAATGAAAAAAAATAATATTTGATTTATATATTAATGTAAAGACATATCAATGTATGTATAATAATCTAAGATTAAAATACGTTTATTTTAAATGTATTGAGCAGCTTTTTAATGGGGCAACAAGATATAGATACGAAAGAACAAAATAGGCTATTAATAATCTTTCAGTGTGCAAAACCATCATAATATGAAATGCTTCAAAACCGCAGAACAAACCGCTTATGCGCATCCCGGGTGCAGAATGATGCGCTTGAAGCAATATGGAGTTACTACTCGCAGTTGCACTGCACATTGAAAAGTTAACGGCACAAAGATAACCCCTGTGTATATCTGCAACTAACAGTTTATTCATCGTATGTTTCTTTTCACTTTTAAATACCAGTTATTGTGCGTGTGATGCCATTTCATAATCCTTGTGTTGTGCGATCTAACCTAGCCAGTATGACATTGTTCAGAAACGGCGATAAACTCCAGCAAGATGTAGTCATTTTATGCAAATCCACAGCCCTTTATCTACATATCAAGTATTATAATGGGAATATATCATATTGGATATTGATATATATCATATTTTACTGTGCTGACTGTCGTTACCGAACGCGACGCGCTGTTTGAGTGCTGAACAGAGAATGATTGACAGCTGCAGCGGAGTGAAGATGAGTTTCTGTTTGTTATTTGCATTCTTGTTCTTATTTTTAATAACAGATAAAATAACAGAACTATATTGTGATTATTAATATAGTAATTATTATACATTTTATATATATATATATATATATATATATATATATATATATATATATATATATATATATATATTCTCAAACTTTGCAGTTATTCATTATAATAATTATAATAAGGGTTTTGTACAGAAATGTTGCATTTATAGAATTATGTAATATTTTAGATATGTAAAATTTAAATGTTATTACTAGGTCTGTCAATCGATTTAAAATATTTAATCGCGTGATTGTCATGAGTTAACTCGTGATTAATCAAAACTTAATTGCACATTTTAATCTGTAATCTTTACATTATTTCTGTAACAAAACATTGAAAGCTCAGACAAACAGCTGATCATAGCTGTTTTTATTTCTCATATCCATAAATATATCTAGTAGTAAAGCTAATGCAAGGGCTAGAAATTAATTTAGGGTTATCCTTTGCTTTTTTATTTATTTATTTATTTAAATGTTTGAAAGAACAATAACAATTGTCAGTGTAAGGGTAAATAAGGGGTTATCCTTTGCTGAAACTTCCTTGTCGTCGTGGAGAGCGCGGTTCATGGTTGCATAGCAACGACAGACGCCACGGGAGCGCCTTGGAAGAAGGCCTTCATCTCAATCAGCTCCCTACTTCACTAGTCAGGGCACTGATCAGGGAGTCGGGAGAAAGCGGCACGACTGTGCTTTACACACGTTTTTAGACGCGACATGTGAATGGCCTTATGGCTGCATCTCCATTTCTCCAACTACGGGCTAGGCCATGGGTCAAACAGAAAATGCGTGCTGCATTAATCACGCGTTAATAGTGCCGTTAATTAGTGCCTTTAAAATTAATTTGAGTTAACGTGTCAATTTTGACACCCCTAGTTATAATTTTTTAAAATATTTTATTTTACTTGGTTTTTAATTTTAGTAGTGATTAGTCTTTGCTCATTTTCCAATGTGCACTGTTTTTGGAGCCTAGTCTGCTTTAAAAGTATTAATTATTATTGTACATAATATATATTGTATATAATAAATGCAATTTGACTTATTAATTGTAATGTCCTTTTTTTTCTTTTTTCTTTTAATAAAGATACTTATATTTACATAAATCTGCCCATGATTAACTTTGCTGGACTGTGTGAACCAGGTAGTTTGTGTTACTTTTATATTGTTGATTCAGTTGTTTCCTTTGATAACTTGAACAAAAAAAAAAAACAAAACAAAAAAAAAAACCCTCAGTGTCGAAAAATTGGTGTCTTACCCTTACAAAACAAACATAGCCACTGTCAGTTCAACAATATTCCTGTCACAGCTCAAATTCCAAGCATGTAGAGAGGCAGCATCATTTATGCATTTATTTATTATGAATTACTCCTTAATATTATTTTGCACTCCAGACTTAATGTGCTTATTTTTCAGGGGTGTTTTAGTGCAGTTAGTGTGTTTTGCAGTCTTTTGAGCGCATGTGTCTTTGTAAGTCAGCTATCTTCCTCTCTTTTGTGTTTTGCGCTCTGTGGGCAGTGGTTAGACCATGAGATACAAGGTCATAGGGAACGCTTGATAGAAACCAGGTGCCTCCTTCCCGCAGTAGAAATAGTGAGCATGACAGTTTGTTTTAAAGGAGGAATGAAATGCCGTTGACACACAACAGCAGATTTTACAGCAGCTGTTTATATAAAAAAGTGAGACGGATGATTTGCCGTTATTGAAAGTGGAAGCGACAGTGATGCCTTCATTTGGTTTTCATTATCTTAATGCCATCCTATTCCTAACAGTCTGAGAAAACACAGGGTGTGTTACCTGTAGCTGAGATTTCATATTAAAAGCATCGTATTTGGTGTTTTTGCATAGTTTGAATTAGGGATGGGCGATTTAAACCGGTAGAAATTTGTCAACCAGTAGAGATTTTGGATTATTTTCTTTGTTGAGGTTACGGTCATGGTCATGTGATGTGATGTTGCAGTGCTGCCCTGTCACAAAAGTGTATCATTTGAATGCGGCATGTGTATTATGATATTTCAGTGGTATCATTAAAAACTGTATTTAAAGCCAAAATAACTATATTGTAAGATATAGTAAAATACTCGTATCATAATAACACTGAAATGTGTTATTTTCTACACCGTTAGCATCATTGCATCAAACAAAATTGTAAAAAAAAAATAAATAAATAAAAAAATAAAATAAAATAAAATAATAATATATTTCCCAAATACTACTACTGTCTTCTACTGGTAGGCTAGAGGCATACTTATAGTTGTCTATTGCATATTAAGAAATAATCAAGAAACGGTAGATGTAAAAAGAGCAATGTCTTTTTTGTATGTGACTTTTTAAAAAAATTTATTTAGATGTTACATGAATGGGAGGCTTTCATGGACTCTTAGGTTAATGTTTCTTACCTTGAATGATTCTGTCAAGAGCATGTATCTGTGTACAGGTGAAAAGTAGCTGGCCCTGTACTTAGGCTATTAAAAGATGCATGAGACAGCCAAAACCACCTCATTTTCTCTCTCATTCTCTACCTCTTTCTCTCTGCTTTGACAAAAGACAAGGTGTTTCATTGTTGCCAAGCTGTTAGTCAAATCAATGACATCCTTTAAAAGTGAATTGTGCTACTTGCTGCCTTTTCAGGAGACATAAACGAATTATAGATTTGCCTTCTGGCCTGATTCCAGTTCTTCAGCTGCGTTCATTCTGCGCTTATTTCACTGCATGCAGACACACTCTGATTGAATGACCTTATGATTTGGCCCACAATGAATTTTCTACGCTGATTGTGCAGGAATGTGGTAAAATAGTTTATGCAGACCTGAGTGTACAGTACTCTTACTGATAGCTGATGGCTTGATCAAAGTGTCCACAAACTATGATATCTTTTATTTAAACATATGCAAAGCATTTAAAATGCAATCATAAGGAAAAACTGTGTTTTAAATATACACAACTTGCATCCCATGGCCAGAGAGATGGTTCCACATAAGAACACCCTGTTGTGATTGTTAGGAAGAAATGTTCAGCTGCTTTTTACCTGCAAATAATTAAGTGCATTTGTGTTGTCACCTAAACTAAATGTGTGTCTGATTTATAACACGGTGGCAATTATGTTGTCTCAGACGTCTGCGGTGTTGGGGAATCCTATCTGAGCTGTTTGTTACTGTTTTATCAAGTGGATTTGATGTGTATCCATCTGCAGACCTGCGGGCGGGCAAGTGTGGGTGGGTGGTGTAATGCGTGCAGCCCCTGGGTGCTCATGGGAGCTGTGCTGCACAGAGACATGTTTGAAAGGAGCTTAAGAGCTGCCAGGTTTAAGCAGTGACTCCTAATGAGATTACTGAAGCATGGAGGCCACAGCCGAACGTGATCCAGAAACAAACCAGCGCTCAGATTTACAGCCCCGTTGGACACTGTACCTGCAAGACTAGTCTGTGCAAGGCAAGATGACGTTTGATAGAATCAGTGCATCAGATTATTTAAAACTCAAATTAAATTAAAAAATAACAAGTAGAATCCTTTGTTGCTTTAAAATTAACTAGAGCTTCAGAATTCTTTTTTTCTTTTTTTAAACACTAGGGGAGCATAGGTTTCTTTTAAATTCAATTAATGGCCAAAGCTTTTAATTGATTTAATCTCAGCAGGGGCTTTGGATTGTTTTAAATTTGAGTGTTCAGATGCAGTGTTGTTTTGAAATTGTCAAACATGTACATACCTGACATTTATATTCTTTAGACTTAGTTTCCCTGTGGTGAAAATAAAGTTTTTAATGTTGTTTATATGTCTTTGTGGTGGTTTTAATATGCTTTAAGATAAACCATGTGCAAATTCATAAGTCAACACCATTACTGAGTATTTGCTCTTTAAAACTGCAGTGATCTAAAGACGTGGTTTGAAATCGCTGGTGTTTTTGACGACAACTACCTTGTAGTCAACGTGCCAGTGGGCTTTTGCATATTCATTAACTGACCGCGCAAGGTTGTCTCAAAGAAGCCAGGTTATCCCAGTATATTTTTCTGTTGATATGAAAAATCAGGTAGATTTATCAATATTGTGGGTGTTAGGGCTGGGCGATATATTGCATGAGATTGTCACGCGCATTTCGTCAGTAAAGCCGGTTCCCTGATTGCCGCTAAATCGCCATCACCTGCTTTCAAATGGAGCGGCATTTAATAAACAGAGCCGTAGTTCACTGATAAGCTACGCAATATCGCGTTCATTATCGCAGAAGAATCGCCTTCGATAATGAACGTGATATTGTGTAGCTTGTCAGTGATCTACGGCTCTGTCTATTAAATGCCGCTCCATTTGAAAGCAGGTGATGGCGATTTAGCGGCAATCAGGGAACCGGCTTTACTGACGAAATGCGCGTGTCAATCGCATGCGATATATCGCCCAGCCCTAGTGGGTGTATGATATATATTACGATGTTATGATGAACTCCACTGACGTTCTAGGGTGTTCAAAGCATTCCTAAGGATCCTGATTTTTAGAAGGCAGCGGTCTGGCTTGTGAACGGGAACGTGGTTTGTGTATCATTAACACAATGTTAGCTGTTTGATAATGTAGTCAAGCAAAAGGCTAATCATATTAATTACCGTTCTGTGTCCGACGTTGTAAAGAGAGATGCCATTGTGTAGCGTTTAGCTCAGTAAGTTGACCGAGTGGATCTCTGAGCTGGTGTGAGTGATTTGAGGCGGGGCTAATTAGCATATTCATAATTCTGGGTATACTAAATGAGGCAAGGGTGTAGAGTTTCATTCAAGTTATTTTAAGGCATGAAGAAATGTTTTTCACGGGGGAAAAAAATGTATATATGTCATTTTGGTGATCAAAGATGAGTTTTAAGGGATAAAAATGACTACAGGGGTACTTTAACAAATGGCCCAGTCCAGCTGGTTAGAAAGGAGACAAACTGCAGGAAAGCGAACATTTTATGTAATAAAAATGTTCATCTGTTTTCTGTAGTTCAGATATGCAGTTTGTTTTTCTTCTGGTTGGTTTAAAATTGCAGCTATTGTATTAGTGAAGTAAAGTGAATACTTTTTTGCCTTTGTATGGAAAAAGTTGTAGATCTGCTTTCTTTTTTTGTTTGTGTTCTGTCACTCACTTCTGCAAATTGCTTTTCCTTATGAACGTCACATCAAATGTTTATAGACAGCAGCAGGTTGGTGACCGGGTCTCTGTGTGTTTGTCCTCTCCACAGGCGAGGATGACGGCGTGTGGGAGAGCGGTCTGTCCTACGAATGTCGAACTCTTCTTTTCAAGGCCATTCACAACCTGCTGGAGCGCTGTCTGATGAACCGCAGTTTCGTACGCATCGGAAAATGGTTCGTTAAACCCTACGAAAAGGACGAGAAGCCCATAAACAAGAGGTAAGAAGAATACTATTTCTGTTCAGATGTTCTTAAGCCGAGTTCAGACTGCACGATTTAAATATCTGGACCTGTCTGCGATTCAAAATCCTGCTGTGTGAAAAGTGTTCTGACTGAAAACTACATCGGCGATGACCGACAGCCATCGAGAGAGCAAGGTACAGAGCAGCGGGGAGTTCGGGGAGGAGTTATAGACCCAAATATCAGCAAGCATGGCTTTGTTTCAAATAAACATTACAATTCTATCAAACAGAAACAAAGCACAAACATTTGCTTGACCATCCGCAACAGCAGCACATTGAAAAGTTATGTATTTACGTCCAACTCTCGTTGCAGAACACACAATCCTTGTTCCTTGCGTCTCCCCAACCATTTCCTCCTCTATATTCTTCTTTTCTTTTTCTTGTTTTCGCTGCAAATCAGCACACAGGCAGTTTGTATTGCAAGCTTCTTGCGGGCTACCATTTTTAATAATAATAATAACTCTGGTCTTGCACGCGTGATATCGCGTTGTTTCCTTGTCACATCTCGCGTGTGTTTGGTTGTGAAACGTAGTTTGCGTGCCAGACAGAGTTGTCGGCGATTCTTCCTATTGTAAAGTCGTGCAGTGTGAAACCTTCTGTCGCCGATCCATCATGCAGTTTGAACACAGCAGCGACTGAATGCTGGCCAAGATAGTCATGCAGTGTGAAAAGAACAGTGACCTGACTACTTTGAAAATCGTGCAGTCTGAACTCGGCTTTACCTTTATTCATGCATTTTTATATTTTGATCATAGCATTGATGTAGATTTGAGGAGATCACTCTTTTGTGCTGTGGGCTACCATGTTTGCAATTTGCATCATCCATTGTAGTCCTTACATTAGAAAAATTATATTTATATATATGCACCATTCTCAGGCTGCAGTATGCTCGTTGTGTGTTTGTGTACATTAGCTTCTTGGCACGTTTCTTGCAGGCGTGCAAGTGCTCTGTCTCCAGCGCTGGATTTCTCCCTGTCAGCATCTGTGCTCTTTGATAAGAAACTGAGACGACGTGTGTAGAGGTGGAAAAAAAAGAGCAGCTTGGCTTTTCTCTGCCCTCTGCCACAGTTCTCTCCTCACAGCGTCATTTATTTGCGCTCTTCTCTTATCGTGCTCAAGGTCATTTATACACTCTATTAGCACAGCCAGACAGCTTTCAAGTAGGTTCAAAATAGTGTTTTTTTTTTCGTTTAGCAAATCACAGAAAAGGTTGGTAGTCTTCAAGCTCAAAGCATGATATGTATTTGAGGCATTGTTTAATACTGAAATTAATATTTTAATCCTAGAGCCCTTGAATTTTAAAGATCAGAGTCTGTTGGTTAAACATGGTTGAAACACACATTCCTTTGAGATCTGTTAACAATGCTCTAACTGTGGGTCTGTGTTTTATGGAGCTGTCTGTCTGCAAATCACTGTAAAGTGACAGAAAAAAGGAATAGCATTTCCTCCTTCAGCTCACCCTCTTTCACTCAGTCACTTTCCTTCCCTCCTTCTCTCTTTCTATTAGTAGTTTTCTTTGGATGGCATGTTGAAGATTCAGCAGTCTTATAGATTCAGTTTGTCAAATTTTCTTTCTTTCTTTCTTTCTTTCTTTCTTTCTTTCTTTCTTTATTTATTTATTTATTTATTTATTTATTTATTTATTTATTTATTTATTTTTATTTTTTGCAATTAGCATTTAAGACCAAATGACCACCATAGCTCGACGTGTTAACCACGACTTACATACTCATTAATTATTAATTAAACACTTGCATATTTACGATATACTTAACTTTTGTCCCTCTCTTATCATAAACTGATAAAATGTATAGACTCCATCTGTTAGATGTTAGAAGCAAAAGTATGGAATTTTAATTTGAAGCTTGTAACAGATTTGCTTCTTGTTTACTTTATCGTTCAAAAGTCCGGTAAGATTTTTAATTGTTTTTGAAGTCTTTAATGCTTACCAAGTCTGCATTTATTTGATCAGAAATACATTAAAAACAGTGATATTGTTATAGTATCATTTATAATCATTGTTTTCTATTTTCATCTTTTACAATTTTATTTCTGAGACAGCAAAGCTGAATTTTCTGCAGCTGTTCCTCAGTCTTCAGTGTCACATGATCCTTCAGAAATCATTCTAATATGTTGATTTTGAGCTCAAGAAACATTTCGTATTATCAATGTTGAAAATAGTTTTTTTTGTGAAACAGATATATATTTTTCCTGATTGTTTGATGAATTTACTGTTCATCAAACTTCAATTAATTTAATGCGTTCTTTTTGAATAAAAGTTTTTTTTTTTTTTTTTTTTTTAAATCATACTGACCTAGGGATGTGACGGTGAGAAATTTTTCCCACCGGTTAATCCACATGTGACAACACCGGTAATACCGGTGTCACCGAGGTGCAGGGCATCCACCTCTTCTTCTTCTTTGTGTGTGTCTGTGTAAATTTTACTTTCACTTTCAAATTAGCGGCAATTTTGAATGGTGGGTTATTATTCTTACTGAAAAACACAACAACAAAACAGTACAACGTCAAACTTATATTAGAATGTTTATTAATAAATTAATAAGAATACAATATAAAATAACAAATAGGCTAACTTACACAACATTTATATAAGATTAACATTAATGACACTTTAAGATCTGCTACTGCTGCACACGATGCGGATCTGACACCTGTCCCATTTTCTCACAAATCTTTAAGTTCATTTAAGACTTAATTTAACTAATTTAAGACTGCTCTTATGAGGACACTCGACAATACTGACATTTTGGCATAATTTGTGTGTTATGGTTCATTCAAGCGCGGAAGAGAACTCGATATTGGCGTGCGTTGTGTGTGCGCCACGTTGGCAGCCAGGACATTCACAGACAGCGCATTCTCTTTTGTTGCTCTTGAATGGTTTAAAAGCATTTGCATGAATAAAAGCTTGATCATATAATGCAGAAAAACGGAAACTGCATCAGTTGCATTAAATATTTTTGGTGGGCAAGTGATGAAACCGGTGTTGCGACTGAACACCGGTAACGCCGTTAACACAGACTACCGTAGCAAGCCTATACTGACCCCAAACTTTTGAATTGTTGTGTACATTTAAAGATGGACTTTAATGTTGAAGCATTGCATGATGTCTCTGTGTTGAGAGTTTCTGTAGACTCCAACCATTAGTCTATGAGACATAACACCAAATGTCTCATATTGGTAAAATCTGATTCTTCACTTCCTTGTCAAGAGCCAGAATGTGTGGTAAAACATCTTTGTGTTTAAGTGTTCGTCTTGTATGTTCAGTTCCTGCATCCTTATGACAAGATAGTATGAACTGAAGAAATTTGATTCTCAATTAATACTCATTGAGCCTTTTAAATAACACTCAGAGGCAGAGGAGCAGGGAACACTGTGTAGTAATGGGCTGGATGGTGATTAGAATTTCTGCCTGCTAAACTGATTCCCAAAGTTTGCTTGTGTCTTTCTTAGTGCCAAATCCCTCAGTGAATGGTTGTGTGTTCACGTCTTAAGCATGTGTATTTTTTCCACCAAGCAGGTGTTTAATTTTTTCCCTGAAGGTCCACCATAGCAGAACACACGTGGGTCCCTTAGAGGAAAATCACCTGTCACAAATATGGCTGTGGGTTCTTGCATGCCATAAAATCTTAAAACACATCTGATTCCTCCCAGGCCTCCATTCATAAATGGAAAACTGGCAGGGCATCACAGATTGGCCACAACTTGTCCAATTTTCGCACGGTATATTATTTAGTAGACTCATTTGTAACATTGAGTGATTTTATTCAAAAATGTATTTTGAGAATGGAACAAAAAAAAAAATATTTTAAATAAGTCATTTATTCTGGTCAGCCATAGCATGAAAATAATGATAGCTTAATGTTAATGTCAGTGTACCCCTTGTTAAAAATGATTTCTTGTGTTCTTAACAAACACATTTGTGTACATTCCAAGAATGTACTCAACCGTACACAACCATTCACAATATTCATATTCAAAATATTGAATATTCATGTTCAAAAATATTCAACGTTTTTAAATATTCATGTACAGAAATTAATATTTTGTACAAAGACTTAGTAAATTGATAAATTTAACAGTAAAGACTAGGGATGGGTATTGACACCATTTTCACGATTCGATTCGATTACTATTCACATGCTTTCGATTCAATTACAATTTCGATTCGATTCAATATCGATTATTTTGGATGTAGTATTTCAGTTACAGTACATGGCAAATTTTCTAGAGGAAAAAATCAACTAATGCTGTAAACTACACTTGAGTCAGTTGGTACTACTTTACTATAATATTGAAGGTTAAAATTAACATTTATATACAAACCCTTAAATTACACTCAATGATGTTTTTATTATAAATAAAGTTTAGAATTACATAATCATATTTCTACTCCAATTTGTGTTTTGAAATATAAACATTTAAATTGTGGCTGTCATAACTGATTTATTCAAACATGCATTAAATATTGAAGAACATTAAAAATTATAATGAATATGTTACGGTGCATAGCTATAGGCTATTTATCAGAATGTTGCTTTCTAGGGTTCACTTTTCTAGCTGACTAACGAGTTTATGGTCACTGAATGTGTGTTTTTTTTTTTGAGGTAAATGTGACATTACGTGACATTGTTTACAAGATGTTTTATTGACGTCTTTCCGAGGTTGAAACACTGATTGAGCTATTACACGAGACATGATACGGATTTCTGTATGTAGGTTGTACTGTATATTTTAACATACCTTCAGATGTTTAGTCATGTTTATTTCGCGCTTTAAGGGGTATTAAAGCGGAGAAGAGGATGTTCACATGCGCTCCGTGTTGCCGCTTCTCTTTAACTGAGGTGCTAAAGCGATCTGTTGCGTCACATTAAACAGCGCCAAAACGATATTTATTTTTTGAATCTCATAAGATGAACGTCATTTGAAATCTGAGACTTTGCTTCATATCAAAAGTAACTTGGATGGGAGGCGCGCTACATGTTCTGTTCATTCATCAACTGAAAACAGACTAAACTAATCGATTCTTGGGATTTAAGAATCGATTTCGGTCCGTAAAAATGAGAATCGATTAAAATCGAGAAATCAATATTTTTTTACCCAGCCCTAGTAAAGACATTTATAATATTACAAATGATTTCACTTTTAAATAAATTCCTTTTGAACTTTCAATTCATTAAAGAATCCTGAAAAAGTGTCAGTTTCCACAAAAATATTAAGCTGATACTGAACTATTAAAATATGTTTTCAACATTGATAATATTAATAACTTATGTGAGTAGCAAATCAGCCTATTAGAATGATTTCTGAAGGAACATGTGACAGTAAAGACTAGGGATGGGTACCGAAACTCGGTACTAAATGGGCCTCAAGGTTAAAAACTACGAAAGACTGTAGTATTAATTAGCTCCAACGTAATCAGTTCTGCTTTTGGTACTGGAGAATTTCAGAAAATACATTTCCTATTTATTGCTCCATAAACATTGTCTTGCAAATTTTATTGCCAACCATTTTTAATTTGCTATAATATAAAGATACTTGGTCTATGATGCGTTTTCGCTCTTCGCAATCCATAAGAGAGATCTCTCTCGCATCAGAGTCTGTGCCTCTCGCACGCTACAGCGCACACAACACGAATGCCCCTGCTTAATTAGTGACAATGGCGGAGAAATCTAAACATACGAAAGTGTGGTTACACTTCACTAGAGTCGATGCAGACAGTGCTCATTGCCACAAGTTTAACAAGACTTTTGCTTGTAAGTGTGGAAAGACAAGCAGTTTGTCCAACATCTGTCAAAAGTGCATCAACACAAAGAAGCAATAAGAAAACCATTAAAAGTACTGGACCGATAAGCAGTATGATACCTATCCCTACTGAACAATGGAGTAATGGCGACTAAGCCATCAAAGGGATTAAATACATTTTAAAATGTATTAAAATAGAATGGATATTTTAATAATATTTCACAATATTACTGCTTTTACTGCATTTTTATAATATTTTGCGATTTGTTTTTTAAATATTATTTTTAACCTCTGTGCAGTGTTTAGATTAGGTAAGGTGTGTTTAAGGAGTGGATTCATATTCGCAGCACACACATATGCATACTTGCATTCTCTTTTGAGGGATTACCTCAGTAAACCTGTTAGACTTCAGGCCTGTGTTGTCCCCACCTTTGCTTATCCTGATGCCCGCCCTCTAGATCCTTCCGCACGGAAAACACAGACAGCCTTAGTAGCGCCGCTGGCTTCCTCTCCCCCCGCAGGTTTTTTAAGAATTCCAGCTCGTGAATAGACCCAAACCTTTCCTGTTCTGCGCTGTGTTGTCTTGCATGTGAGCAAAAGTGTCTTGTGGTTTCTCTATAATTAGAGGATCTGTGTGGAAGGGAGCTCGGAAGCTGGGCTCCGAGGAATGCCAGAGAACTTGTTTTGTTTTATTAGATTTTTATTTATTTATTTGACTAACACACTCCAGCCATATATAGCTCTGTGTAGTTTGTGTGTGTGTTTGTGTAACTATGCTCAGTCACTATGCGGTTCTCCCATTGGCTGGCCGTGTTGTCACACCGTGCCGCTCTGTAACCAAACCCGATGCGTTTTAGCTGCTTACATCATCCTTCATACAGGTCAGAGCTGTGATCGTGTGCGCTCTTTCTCTCTCTCATGGTGGGTGTGAGCAGCAGATCTGTTACCATGGTTAATCCACAGATCCAGTGTGTTCTTTTATGGGCAGTGCTCGCAGGGGAGCCGGGTGATGCGTGAGCCAGTGCAGAACATGATGCATTCCCTGCACGTCACTGCACGTTACTCAACAATTATTGTGGTGTAGTGTCGCAGTCATACTGTAAAGGGTATTAAAGATGCATCTGTGATTTTTCTGTTTGCTTAGCAAGGCAGTGGAGGAGACAACTGCGGCTGCAACGCTCAATATATCCATCACGATACCTATCTGCGTAAAACGGCGCACATTTCTGAATATCTGTACACACCCACAGAAATCTCACGTAATAAAATCATGCGCTTACATAGGCACAAAATCATTTGCATGCAGAAATGCATGCACGGTCTCCTTGAGATGCACATCTATGACAAACTACAGGCTAGGATGTTTTATAGGGGTTTGCACACAACTGTCACAAACATTCACACACCAGCAGATGCAACATCTTTTCAGCAACGGGATTCCACAGAGAGTGAAGTGGCATGTGATCTGGTGTGTTTATCTATTATGAATGAACTTGCTGTAGCTATACTGCTAAAAGGATGAATTTCTCCACACCAGGTCCCTTGTTTCTTTGTCTTGGTCGTGACCAGACCCACACAGAATCTTTCTGCAGAATTGGGGCATCTGTCATTTGCAAAGTTCAATAAATCGAGTCCCTCAATAAATACGTGGTCATTTATTAAAATGTTGTGATGGAACAGAAGTAGTGACAGGTTTTCTTCTGTATTGTCATCCAAGTCAAACAGATTATCAGAAAATAAAAGGATGTAAGGCGGGACTTGGCTGGATGGAGACAAATCTGAAGGTGAGATTGCAGTTGATGATTGTAAGAAAAATGATTACATCATCAGAGAGAAATCTGTCAATTCACTGGAAGGTCCAGTTATGATATTTTGATTTAAAACTTAAATGAAATCATTAAGATGCATTTCGAAAATAGATGGGGTGAATTTCCATTTCATGCCGACTTTAAAGATTTGGACCAATTTAATTATTTTAGCTTTGAACTAGGGCTGCACGATTAATCAAAATTAAACCGCACGCGATTTGGCAAAGGCTGCGTTTTTTTTATGCGCACCTTGTCAGTGCAGCGCGGCTCTGTGATGAGAAGAAAATGCTGCTTCATCTGAAAGCCAGAGGGCACTCTCATGCAGAAACTCCAAATATGCCCTGCAGAAGTACGATAACACACGTCATTCCAGCAAATCCCAATGGGCATCTTACTATCGCTGTAGCTGAATAAACAGAAGATTGAAACACTTTGATTGATTTAAACATGACTAATAAACACATGACTACGACAATATATTTAATGCTCTTCACTGTATGGAATACTGTGAAATATGTTGTGTGGCTGTGTGCCTTATTCTGTTTAAGAAGCCACATCAACTCACAATCAACACATCAACACTCAACTGACGTTATGAAGCGAGTTTGGAGTAAAAACATGTTGTTAAATATTGTCTTTTGTTGGACAAGAGTGTCATAAATGCTTCTCATGTTTGGAAAGATGTTTGACATGTTGCTTTTTCAAATGCATGTTATAAGCAACTCAAACTCGCAGTGCTTTTACTACTGATCACAGAGCTGTAGTTCACTGACAAGCTTTGCATAAAAAAAATAATCGCAGCCTAAAGCTCGGGATACACTGGACGATTTTTGGCTGTCCCAGACGAAATATTGCCATTGTGAAACAATCGTGGCGATTTCTGTGATCGTGGCTCTTAATCGATGCTCCTATATTGTACAGTGAGAGAGGTTCAAAGACAGCCGTTTTCCCGGTCTTGCGACCAAAGATAGCCTATGGTAATTTTCTGACAGTGTCAGAAATTCAGCATGATCATCGCACAGTGTGTTTGTGTTTACCTCAAGCTCTTTTCCCTTCTTCTTTCGCCGCTTCCTTTTTTTCAGCACACGTCAAAACTACAACTGCCAAAGTGTGATTCATCATGGTCTTTTTGTTAACTACTAGCGCATGCTGATGACGTTTGATTCTTCTATAGAAACTTGCATCGTAGCTCACGAGTCAATAGGTGTCATCATCGTACAGTCTACATGCTTGTTGTACCCAAGTTTAATAGATCCATGTTGCACAGTGTGATAAAGTGATGATCTTATAGGATTGCTAAAATCATGCGGTGTATTCCGGGCTTTAGCCAAATCAGTTTAAGAGTGATTTCATGTTAATTGCGATTAATCGTGCAGCCCTACTTTGAACATAATTCTGCAGATATTCCTCAAAAATGAGTGTAGAAAAAAAATCTGCAGATTCTGTCTGGGCCTTTTCCGTGTTATTGCAATTTGGCTGGGAATGTAACAGTAGATCCCATGTGTGTGCACACAGTTTGTCCTTGTTTCATATTCAAGTTCAAAGGCATGTCCAGATTACATCATTATATAGTCTGATATCCATTTTTCTACCCTTCACTCCTGGACAGCTTCAGATAAACACAGTGTAGTAAATCTGGAACATTCAGGGTGGGTCTAGAAGATCGCTGTAAATTTAGAACCCTGCCCAGGCTACAGCTCCCAGCTCCTCTCTGCTGCTTTCTGAGCTCAGTTCCACAAGACTGATGTGAGATTCCTGACATTCCAGAACTCCTACTCTCAGTTCCCATTCCAGTACTCCACTCACACACTTATTGACGCTACACACTGGTCATAGATATCAATGGTGAATGCTGAATTTTTCAACTCTCTCCAGTTTTATTCTGTTCTTTTTCCGCCTCTTCATTCTCATCCATCTCGTCTCCCTCTCCTCAGATGCTCACTGCACTCTGACCTTGACCCTGTACATTGACTTCATCAGAAGCTCCTATCTTTGCTCTAAGGAGTGTGTGTGGAGAATGTCTGCAGCGAATAGATTTACAATCCGTGGAGATGTTCCAGGGTCTCCGGTCTGGCACCTCCCTCTATTTTCAAAAATCATGTTGATTAAAAAAAAAAGTCCCCCAAGTTTAATTTTGAGGGTGGAATTTATGGGAGGTATATTGAGAAAGTCAGGGTGTTCTGGCTCACTTTAGAGGGGTTTGTTGGCTCAAGGAGCATTACAGAGTAGATCTACATCAGCTTACATGCAAAAGTGTACAAAGAAAATGAGCACCCATACATATTGCATTTAAAATCAGTCTCCATGATAGTTGTTTTAAAAAAAAAGTCTTGAATTTTTGTAGCTTAGAAATTACTTGCCTCACTTTTTAAAATCCACATACAGTCTCTAGGGAGCACTGCTATTAATTGTTTTCCATTTATTAGTTTTATAGCAAATTTTACATTAAAGCATAATTCAAAACCCATCCCTGTGTGGCTGTTTGTCAAGATTGAGAGTCTCTATGGCTTTGAGCCAATCAGGTCCTCTTTTAGTTAGAACATTGGCTTTGTATTTAGTGAAAGCCTGTTACATAAGATCAATAAACATTTAATTAGCATAAGTGACTGTTGACTAACTAACATTTTGTTTGAGAAACGTCCAGCCGGGTTTGTTCAGCTGTTATGATGAGGCAAACCGTAAAAGCGTGCAGAATATGAGCTCTAGTCGTCTAATCTAGAGGCTTTTTAAGTTCTGTTATTGACTCTGAGCACTTCGTTTAAAGGCCACGCTTTATGAATGAGTGAGAGGATGTCCTTCTCTCTCTTTGTGTGTATAAAGGCTTTGTTTGCAGGATCTTTGATAGATGCAGTAGACCTTGTATGTTTGTGTGTTAACTGCCATTGCTCTGTGGTTGACTGCTTTAATCTGAAGGTATTTCAGAGAGTCTCAGTTCTCTATTTGTGGTAATTGTGTTGCTGTTAGTAATGCACTTCAGTACAGTGGCTGATGTCTTCCAGGGGTTTGGTTTATAGAGAGGCAGTGTAACGGCATGTTCCTTCAGTTGATCACCTGATCTTGCTATTGCTATTGGTCAGGTGACGGAAGACAGACGGTTTGTCATGTGGTTTAGACACATGTGGCATGTTAGAGGGATAGTTAACCCATGAATTTGATGTTTTGACCTGACTGTCTCCACATCATCTTTCTTGTTTTACATTGTTTAACACACTTATTTATATACCATTATAGTGTTAATTGTTTATATTTTCAGTTTCATTTGTTTTAGTAGCGCTTGTCTTTTTATTTTATTTTTTATATTTGTACTTTATTTTTAGTTTAAATTCGAGTACTAAAATTACTATTCAGTTAATTGCTAAAGCAACATTTCATCTAATAGGCAAGTGTTTCATCTAATATTTATATTTTATTTTAGCATTATTTCAATTAAGAAAAACTTTTTTTATTATTATTATATAGTTTTAAGATTAGTTAACAATGTCAACACATTCAAATGACTGAAGCAGGATTTATCCAGCAGCTCTTTGAACATTCTTCATGACAAAACAGTTAAATGTGAATTATGTTGAATGCTTAGACAGAGAAGCTTTTCAGATGACTTGGCCACAGGGGTGCAGACACCACCTGTTTGCCTGTGCCTGGGTGTGCTGCATGTGTAAAGTCGTTGAATTGAGATGTGAAGTGTATTTGTGGGTTTTGTTGTAGGAGTTTGCTACGCCCTGACCAGAGCCACTGCTTTCAGGAAGTCAGTAACAGCCCAACACTACAACTGTGGAATGTTACCTCTTTTTTTTTTTCTTTCTCATGCTGTTTTTCTCACCACAAGCTGTTTAATTTTTTTTTCCCTAATGCTCTTTTTTCATTCTGCTAATTTTCGCCCCTCTAAATCTCATTGGATTATCTGTTTGGGACCTCTTTTCTCTTTTTTTCTTTCTTGTTTTTTTAGATGGAAATGCACAGTCATCATAATTAGCTAGTGCTATCAGGAGTAGCTGGTGTCCTGAATTCTATTTTTGTCTTCGGTTGACTGGTGCGGGGACCATAAAACTGTTTTGCAGTTATGTTTGTTAAAAATACACTGCCATTCAAAAGTTTGTAACATTTTTTATGTTTTTATAAGAAGTCTTGTGCTCACCAAGGCTGCACTTTTTTTGATTAAACATACACTACAAACAGTAATATTATTAAATATTATTACAATTTCAAATATTTTAATATCATTTAAAAAATAATTTATTCCTGTGATGCAAATCAGAATTGTCAGCAGCCATTACTCCAGTCTTCAGTGTCGCATGATCTTTCAGAAATCAATCTAATTTGCTGATTTCAACAGAACACCATTTGAAATGGAAATATTTTGTAACATATAAATGTCTTTACTTTCACTTGATCAATTTAATGCCATTGCTGAAGTTTGTTTCTTTAAAAAAAAAATTGTACTGACCTTAAAATTTTGAACCGTTTAAGTATTTAGTCGTTTTTTTCTTTGTGACAAAAAGTACAACCACTTGCAGAATCATATAAAGTATAAAGTCCCTCTGTCTAAAAAAGGTGAAGACAAAATTTTATTCATCTTAGTTAAACATCTGATGATGAATTGCCCACTTAGAGATAAGGTGTCTGAAGATGCCAATAGTTGTTGCTCTGTTTGTTTATTTTCTCATTTCCAAAGACAATTTTTTTTATTTTCATTTGTTGAGTGGTAATTTTGGACTGGTGTGAACTTGGGCTGGAACAGTGGTTACAGGTCATGTTTTTGTTTTGGGGCTGGTCAGTGAGGCACACACTGATCGCTCTGTCTGCCACTGAATAGAGAACTTCAGGAGCATGCTGTTATTGAGCACACTGTGTGTGTAGACCATGTGATCAAATCTGAT
Source organism: Megalobrama amblycephala (assembly GCF_018812025.1). NCBI lineage: Eukaryota > Metazoa > Chordata > Actinopteri > Cypriniformes > Xenocyprididae > Megalobrama > Megalobrama amblycephala. Next base: position 47,511,735 of record NC_063045.1, read on the forward strand.
GGTGCAGCAGTATTGAGCTCGCTCAGAGAGCCTCCTTTTGTGTGCATTGTTATAGAGAACGTTTAAGATCTGTGTGCGGCTAAAATAACGTCAGATGGCAGTTGTGCTAATATCTCTACAGGGGGCAGCCTGCAGTAAAACATCCTCCCACTATGGCTGGACCAGCGACACATCCATAGCCACTTTATTATATATCCAGAATAAGTGTTGTGGAACTAAACCTGGGTGCACACTGTACGATTTATAATAGTCCTTTACTATTGTTGCTTGTCAGACTGTACATGATCCCTGCTGTAATCCATGTCACACTGTAGGATCTCAGTTTTCATTAATGTCAGACTGTTTGGCAGTCAAGACGTGTTTAAAAAAACGGACGCACGCAAGAAGATTCGTCCGGGGTTTTACGTCAATCCGTGACAAGTTCGTGTTATTACTCTGCTGATGGTGAACATGTCAAACTAGTGATCAAAGACTTCAGATTTTGGCCTAGGATCAGAGGAATCTTTTAGCATTTACAAAAATTTACATTTACAGAAAGACAGCCAAATTGTGGCCAAAATTGTACAGTGCAAGACTTATTATATTATGTTCTCTAGACATAGCTTGTGTCCCTCCTTCATTGCAAGTTGTCATTTTAGCATCTTCTTGGTCAAAATCATTAAGACTGATTGCTTAGAAAAAAAGTAAAAACGTACCCCTTGAATGCATGAATTTAAGGTGTTATTCATGTTTGTTGCACAAACTTTGTTTGAGTTACCAATCAAAGTTTGATATTTCAGTTTGGGGCTTGTTAAGATCTCGACCCCCAAGTATGAGCGATAGTAATTGCAACAATTGCCATAGCAAGCATAATGAGTTCATGCAGGAACTTTTTATTTTATTTTACAAATGTTACCTTTTAAAGCACAATGCAGTGGCATTTCATGGAAATACAAGAGGGTTTTTTTTTTTTTTTTGGTTAAGCAATTTCGCCAGTGGACTACTTTTGTTTTAAGATGCTTTAATGCCTGCGATGATTCCAGATCAGCAGAGCAACTCTAATGCACCGTGGAACGAAGGATTTTAAGCACATATTAGGAAGCTGGTGTAGTTTGGACTGATTTTCACAGAGCTCAGGCTTTACAGAGCTCAGAGTGTGACTAATGTAGAAGAAGTGTTATTGTTCCTTTACATATATTAGAGAGCCTCATGCATATTCATGAGGAGAAGGGTCAAACACAGTGTAATCCTTGAGGTCAAAGAGCAGGCGCTTGCATCTCAATGATGTGTGATGTTTCTCACGTGTTTGAAATGTTGACAATTCTGTTTAGTTACAAATGAATAAGATTTTTCTTAGGCGTGTAATGATCACATCAGATGGCAGATAAATGATTCACAAGATTGCAGTGACGCTGATTATGACTCATTCTGTAAATGCATTAGAAATCCAATCAGATGATAAGTCCTTAGTAGTTGGGTTTTTATGATTAATCCGTTTTTTTCTTTCTTGTTGAAGCACATGTTGCTGCTTAACTTAAACACCTGTTTCTCTCTCTCTTTCTCAGAGAACACCTGTCTTGCTCCTTCACGTTCTTCCTGCATGGAGACAGTAATGTGTGCACCAGCGTGGAGATCAACCAGCACCAGCCTGTGTACCACCTGAGCGAGGAGCACCTGACACTGGCCCAGCAGGCCTCCAGCCCATTCCAAGGTGATAGAACACTCTATACTTGGTATACTTTTTCATCCTCCCCCCCTGCTTTTGTTTCTCTTCTCCCTTTTACTCTTTCCCACATTTCCTTTCTAATCAAAGATGAGATGAGGTTTATAATTAGTAAAGCCCAGTGGTATCCTGTCTGCCCCTCCTTATCTCGAAAAAATAAAAAAAATCATTAAAATACAGAAATAATGTTAAAGACCTTTTCCTGTTGTAGTTACTTGGGGAAGAGGGAAGTGTTCTTCATTACCAGTAACATGAGCAGGGCTTGACGTCCTGATGGTGGCTTCTGCACATCCTTAAATCCTGAAATGCTCAAACAGAAACAAACTGTATGATTTAATGTTTTTTTTTTATTGAGCAAACCTTTAAAGGTGCGCTAGAAACAGTTTTTACAAGATGTAATATAAGTCTAAGGTGTCCCCTGAATGTGTCTGTGAAGTTTCAGCTCAAAATACCCCATAGATTTTTAAAAAAAAAACTTTTTAACTGCCTATTTTGGAGCATCATTAACTATGCACCGATTCTGGCTGCGGCCCCTTTGCACGCTCCCTATATTGGGGGCGTACATATTAATGATCCCGACTGTTATGTAACAGTCGGTGTTATGTTGAGATTCGCCTGTTCTTCGGAGGTCTTTTAAACAAATGAGATTTACACAAGGAGGAAGCAATGGTGTTTGAGACTCACTGTATGTCATTTCCATGTACTGAACTTGTTATTCAACTATGCCAAGGTAGATTCAATTTTTGATTCTAGGGCACCTTTAAGTTCCAGAAAAGCGGAATTATGTGGTCCTTCCAAAAGGCTGTTAGTGACGGTAACTTTAACCCTTTGACGTGTACTGTCACACTGGTCCGACAGATCCGATTCTCTGAATTGCGGTGCAAACTAACATGGCGGCGCCCATTCGCACATTATAGATCAGCTAACATTATTATGATAAATGTTTTTAACGACAGAACGCATTCACTTATACATATTTGAGAATCGGAATATCAGGTAGTTGATGCTATAGCTAACAATTGTGAATATTTTGAACAAAAAAGGAAAAAGGAAATAAAAGCGATACATCTGTCATGCAGGGCTGTTGTGGCTGCGGTGTGTCACATGACAAGGCATCACCATGGAAATAATAAAGTGAAACGTTCTAAAACAATGGTTGCCTCAAACTCATGCTGGGGGGTCAGCTAGAATATTTTAAACTGAAGTGTGAATAGGTTAAGGATTTGCCATTTATGAACATGTGCCTGGGTGGGAAATCATCGCACTTCAGAAGATTTAGGCCTATTTAAAGGCACAGTATGTAAGGTTTGCCGCTAGAGGTTGCTTATTCAAAAAAAAGGCATAGCTTGATGAAGCCATAAATGAGCATGAAATCATGGAGTTGTTGTCTTCACCTCCACAGCCAATGGAAAGCAACCCGACAGGACTCAGGCAGAAATCATGTTCATGGATGAGCTAATGTATTAAAGTTACTGTGGTAAAAAGCAGGGCAGGGGGGCGAGAGCATGCAACATTTTACGCTGCTGTTTTTATTATGCCTATATGCCGCAGTCTGTCGCTGCCGCTCGTTTAGTTTATGTATATTTTAAGATTACAGTTACGTTAAACGTCCACCGCCTCCTTCCCTGAACTTTGTTACTGTTACGTTTGATCACTTGTTACACATTCACACATGGCAGCACATAAAAAACAGAATGGTGTATGAATGCAGCTGTATTAAACACAAAATGTGGGACATCGTTCCAGCCCTCGTATATAACCGTGATTAGTTTTCTGTCGATAAAGTTATCCAAACAGTTGCTCACCTGTCTAATAAAATGCATAATATATTAAAGCATCTTTGGTGTTTCCATGGTTTTATGGAAGTAAAACCGTAAATCGAGGGTAGCGTGGATTTGACGTCACTGACAGGCAATGCAATGACACAGGCCATTACATTGGTTAAAATTGTTGATTTCTCTGGAATTGTTGGAAACATGTAAGTACACAAGTCAGAAAAATATCTAACATTGTTCTAGTGGTTTTTGGAAATTTTAATCTAAAAATCTTACTTGCTGTGCTCCGTTTCTTTTATGTCTCCAAGGACTATCAATGGGAACTATTACTTGTGACGCACACTTTTAAATGGATTGCATCCAGTATTGTGTATTTTAGCTTGGCTGGAATGCTGTATTGACCAATTTGCATCCAGAACCATGCACTAGATCACATCTGATGTTGTTTTGCATAATTGAAATCGTTTGTGTTCCTGCGAATTAAAGTTTTAAAACATAATTCATCCTTTTGATGGGAAATAACCTTTGCAGTGAATCAGGAATGTGTGATGTGTCAATTGGAACCAGCTGACCTTTTTCTCACTCGCCCGCTCTCTCTCGATCTCCTTTGGTCTGCTGCTCACCGTTTCTGACAGTCTCGGATTAGTGAGCGTGTGAGTGTTGCGACTATGACCTCATAAAGAGCAGTGAGAGGGGTGTAATGAACTCATAGCTCACTTAACTGAGCAGAAGAGAGAGAGAGAGACTGGTAGTGTACAGATTGCTTGACAGAATAAATGTGAGGTGAACAGTGTGATATTGGAATACATTTGTTTGCCTATTTGTCTGAAAATTGCTTTATATCTGTGTGATGCCCCCAATCAAATGTGGACCAGAGCTGCAGACCTCTTTCTAACGATGGCCGACATGCGGATACCTCTTTAGTGGATTCAATGCTTCGAGCTCCCCTGCAATGCAAATTCTGACCTTCCGCCCTGCCACCTGCCTGAAGAGCTCGATGCCAGGCTTCCTTTCTGTAAATATTTTGTGTATCTCAACAGAGTCTTTTCTGATGCGCTGCGACGAGCCCGCGGTCCAGAGGCCAAACTAATTCTGGCCCCGTCACCTTGGCTCAATCAGGGAGCTGTCGGATATTAAAAGAGCCATTTTTGCCTGGAGAGACATTCTGCGAACGAGCCGTGTTTGTTTTGTTACATCTGGTCAGCTTGGTTTTTCTTGAAATAATGCAGTTTGGAGGCTTTTGTCTTAAAGCCAGTGTTGATAAAGGACAGTGATCTCTGTTATAGCGTGTAGGTTTAAGCCACTGAAACCCATTAAAGATGAATCGTGCCACCTTTCCATTTGTACAGCCCCCCTCCCCGTTCCCGCTTCCCATACCTCTTCCGGATGGACGGAGGTGTCCTCTGTCATTGCGGCTTTTATGGATTTGTGTGATGAAGGCCATGGAATGAGCCGGCTAATGGAAGGACACGTCCCCCTCTCTTTTTCTCCCTGGAAGCTCCTTTCTCCTCCTAACCCCTCATATGTAGATCAATATATCAAGTACAATATGAGATTTCCTTGAGAAAATTTGTGACCTCATATGTCAGTGTTTAGTTGTTTTTTTTTTTGGCATGAAAACGGCATGTAACAGAGCTGTTCTTGAGAAACTGAAGTGTTTTTCTAAGATACCAATAGGGTGAAAACTGATGCTGTTGCTTCCATATTTGTGCTTCACCCTTTCTTGCTCTCTCTCCTTGTCTTTTTCTTTCATCCTGTTTCTGTCTCTCTCCCTCTGAGTGACCTGTTTATTTAAGTTGGTTTATGGGCTCAGAATGAGTACTGCTTGGCAGTAACTGGAGGCTGTGTTGATATGAAAGGGTTTCAGAAAGTGTCTGAGAGAAAGGAGGAAGGAAAAAGACCCGGCTGCAGTGGAGGAGTCATTTAAGACCACAGTTAATGAGGAACAGAAGTGCAGAGAGTGGTTGAGAGAGAGCCAGGCGGGAGTGTTTGTACAGTGTTCCCCGCTTCATAGACTCATTTGCTTTGGCCCTGTTCTGATTACACGCTCTTCACTCTTCATGTGTTTCTTCTACATATGCTGGGCTTTTTACATTGGAAGAACCAGCAACTTTCCAAGGACAACTCCAGATAAATGCCACTTGATTGTACTTTTTAGCAGAGGTTCTTTTGCCATAACATGTTAACACAAGTACTTACATGATGGGTAAATTGCTCAAGGGCAGAATGGTTAAATGGTTATGCCCCGATGTATGCTGCATGGTCTTGGTAATTCCTTTTGTTCACTAGCTAGTGTTGTCAATCATGATTTTTTTTTTTTTTTTGTATGTGTGTGTGAGCTTTTAGATATACAATTCATTCCAGTTAACAACTGAATTTTCCCCTTCATGTCTTTCACAGTGTAAGCTTAATGCACAAAACTTTCCTTTTGGTTTTCTTTTTGTCTTTTGTACAGAAATATTGCATAAAATAGAATGAACTAATATTTTAAATATTAAAATTTTGGTTGCATTTTATTTTATAGTATGTGCACTTACGTGTACTTACACTGTACTTACCTAAGAAAGTAGCGGTTAATATAAGGTAACTACATGGGTTTAGGGGTAGGTTCAGGGGTTAGTACCTAGTTATTACCCAGTTATTCTAATTGTAATAAGTAATAAGTACTATTAACTAGGGCTGTGCTCAGAATATCGATACAACGATACATCGTCATGAACTCCTGACGATGCGCGTATCGATACAGCAGCTGCCGTATCGAGTCTGTCTTGCATTTAAATCTAGCCAATCACGTGATGTCAATTGACGCTAGCAAGCAATGCAAGCAGACATTCACGTTTCTGTGAGCTTTCATTCGTAAATAATCAGCTGTTTTATCGCGAATGTGAACAGGAAATGCGCTCTCGAACGGAGAAACACGCGATCTCCAAGTCATCGATCAAAGCGTGCTAACGTTTTAGGACAGGTCGATGGTATATAAATCATGCCCGAACGTTAGCGTTTGTCAATCAAGCCAAACCGTCCATTCAGAAACCGAGAAAATTGGAGGCCGATCTCTCAGGTTGACGCGCGAGCTGGCTTGACTTAAGTTTTCGTGAGGATATAGTTTATGGACTGTTTTGATTTCGGTAATTACATCTAGAAAGGTAAAAGCAGTGATGACATATATAATAGAGATATCTGAAAGTGAAACGAAAGTGATATTGGCCTCGTCCAGTGGGGAGGACGCACGAGAGGAGACCTGCGCATTTAATTGGTATGTGTATACTGTAATACTGCATTTACAATGCTTATAAGTGGCGTGCACTTTGATCGTGAAAGTGAAAGTGCCCTTTGCGGTCACATCGCATCATTTAAATCTTGTTAACATTAGTTAATGCACTGTAAACCAACATGAACAAACAATCAACAACTGTATTTTTAATAACTAACATTAACAAAGATGAACTAATACAGTATGTATTGCTCATGGTTAGTTCATGTTAATACATTATCTGATGTTTAATAAATGAACCTTATTGTTAAGTGTGTATTGTAAACTCATGTAGCCCATATTTTGTAGACCACGTTAATAAAAAAAATGTTGTTCTAGAACATATTTTGAGTTGATATCCAAAAAAAATCATTTTTACAGATGGAAAAAAAAAACAGGCAGTATAGACATTATTATAATATTATAGCCAATATAATTAACCAACTTAGTTTTCTAACAGTCAACTTACTGTTGCAAGTGAAATTAGTCATTGAGCTTTGTTGATATGCTTCAGTGTCACTATAATTGTCAATTCAGTTACTGAGGGAGTGACTTTAAAAGCAAGCTTTTAAAAGAAGCTTTTTTGTGACAATTTTTTTATATTTAATTTAAATCATTGGTTTTTTTTAATGACAAAAACAAAATAGTTTTTCAGTTATCACGACTGTTATAACACTGGTTATTCAATAAACACATATTACTGTTACTAAACTCTGCTCAAAATAAATTTAAATTCTAAATTGAACCATATCGTGATACGTATCGCATCGTGGCTTTAGTATCGTGATGCGTATCGTATCGTGACATTGTTGGTGATACACAGCCCTACTATTAACTGTAATAAGTACAAAATATATACATGGGGAACAGGACTGTAAAACCAAAATTGCTACCAAATGCTACCAATTTTTTATATTTTTTAAAAAATAATTTCAAGTATTTTTTTTTAATAATAATTGAACATTAAATGTTATCGTTTGTATTTATTATTACATGTATTATATAGTTTAATTTTAGGATTAATTCCACTGTTGGTTTGTGGAGCTTAGTTTTATTAAAACCCAGCTTTAATTGTATTATTGTAATATAATAATAAAAATAATAATGATAAATCATCTGCATCTGAAACATTGATCTGAAATATTGATATTTGCATAAATATCTCCTTTTTTGAGTGGCAATCTGTGATTGGGATTAAAAGAGCACAGTGATTATGATTATCTCAATCTCAGTTAAATCAGATAATCGTGACAGGCCTATGTCCCAGATTCTTGCCCTTTATGCCACAAACGCCCAATATCTCTTGTTCTGTACTGTTCATAGAGTGTAAATCTCTTCTCTTCTTCTCTCTACAGTGATTCTGAGTCCATTTGGACTGAACGGCACATTGACCGGCCAGTCCTTCAAGCTGTCTGACCCTCCGACACAGAAGCTCATTGAAGAATGGAACCAGTTCTATCCCATCAGCCCAACCTCCAAGGAGAGCGCAGAGGACAAAATGGAGGACATCGACTGGGAGGACGACTCCCTGGCAGCAGTGGAAGTGCTTGTTGGTGAGTTGGACCAAAATATATTTTACTTAAAAGGCTGTTAGGTAAAAGAATTGCATTGTGGAGGCAATACATGTATGCGTGTACAAGTGTGCATTTATTAGTTGTTCATTGTGTTAATGCGTGGGCTTTTTCTCCAGGTGGTGTGCGCATGGTATATCCTTCATGCCTGGTGTTAGTCCCTCAGTCAGACATCCCCACTGTAACACCTACGGGGTCGTCGCATTGCACTGCTGTCTATTCAAACGGCCATCAAGTGCCTGCTTCAAACCGTGACCCTGCCATCTCTTCAGTGACCCTGACTCCTCCCACCTCACCCGAAGAATCTCAGACAGGTGAACCTGCCTCAACCTTGACTCAAACCCATACCAATCTCATTTCATGAGCAGCATCCGTTAAACTCTCAAACTTTTCTTTCTTTCTGTAGTTCACTCTCACTCAGCACAGAAGTGGATGCGGTTGCCGATGGCAGTGGATGGATTCAGTGTTGACAGCACCAGTCACCATGGTGGCAAGATTCCACGCAGGATGGCCAGTCAGGTGGTTGAGAGCGTCTGGCAAGAGTGCAACATCAACCGAGCTCAGAAAAAGTAAGTTTACTCAGACATCCTCAGAACAAATCTTACATCAGATAATCCCATTTCACAGTCAATATAAATTAAAGACAGAGCCAACAATGCACTGCTAAAACTGGTACAATGAAATGCAATATCTGAGCCACAGAATGTTTTATTATTGTTTGTTTAATAAGGAGAAAATGAAAGCAAGTACAAGTCATTGCTGCTAGTTGTCTCACAGGGAACTGTTCACAACTTGTCTGTAAGGTTTTTATTTTGAATTTGCACAGATATATAATGTTTGTTCAATCCATCTTTTTGTAACAACGTTTGTCAATTCTGTTTTTAAAATTCTACTGTTGTAAATTCTACTTAAGCTTCCTCACATAAATTTGCTACTACTTACTGTTTCAAATGATATGCCATATGAGGTCAATGGACGATAGACATTTGGATTTTCTGCCCGACATACTGTAATTACCTCAAGGACCCGCCGTTAACGATCCATCCCTCATTTCCTGAGGAGATTTTTTTATTTTATTTTTTTCTTCAACTAATCAGCTAATAAAATTTTGGTCGACTAAGCCTCTTCTAATGTTTAGTTGACTATTATGGTGCTTTACCAATGTGTGATACGACGCTTATCTTTCGGTTTGGTTTTCCACTGCAGTTTAGTACCGCTTCAAAGTGGGTGGGATTATAGACTGATCGTTGTAGTTGAGCAGCCTCTACTGCCGTGGATCCGTTCCTCTGCTACCAACGAGAGGAACGTCTGCACCTGGTCTACTGATCACGATACAGCCATTTCTTTTTTCAAGATGCATGCGACGGTCGTTTGAAGCAAGTCATTTTAAAAAAGTCGTGCAAACAAATTATATTGTGGTGGCTGTACTGTGGTGACTATTTAAATGGGTTTGGTGTCTCGTGTTTCAAATCCAGTGACGCTGGTAGTGACGATTCTCTTTGACAATCAGTGATCATCTGCAGTGTTTACACATTACATTTTAGTATCGACGCGGCTCGCTTGGAGCCTGAACCGAGATGGTACAATTTAAGCGAGCCTCACCGTACCATGCAGTGAAAAAAGGGCCAAAAAGTGAGCCGAGCCGTGCAGTGGATTTTGTGGTTTTTTTTTTTTTTTTTTTTTTTTTTTTAGAAAGCCATTCAGAAGATACAGAGTTTGATTCCAATCTTGTTTTATTGTGTCTCCACAGACGGAAATTCTCTGCCACAGCCTCCAATGGGACCAGCGAGGAGGAGACGCTGATGAAAGTGGGCGCCTGGGACTTTGTTGACTCCACACAGAGATCAAGCTGCAACTGTTCAAGGTACAGACATGCGAACTCACTTAGCCTCGTACTCTCATAGGCTCTCCTTGTTTAACCATCCTGCACTGCTGCTGCCACTAATCGCTTTTATGTAGCTCTTATAGTGTCATCTGTCACTCTTTAAAATGACAGGCATTACATTTGTCATGAAGTATTAAATCAATCTCTTTGTGAAAACCAGAGGAACTGGCTTCTGAGTGATTGTGTTAAGCAGGGCTCCAGACTGAAACCAAAAGATTGTTGTTATTTGTTACTGCAATTATTAATGCTAAACAATAGTAATTTTATGATTAAATTACCTTTATGATTAAAAATCCCCCAGCTCTACTAAATCAGGTGCTGGTGCCACCATCTGTATCTAGTCTTGCAGCTCTGTAAATTGCTGAGTTACATCTTGGTCCCTCCACTTGCATCTTTTTGCGTCGTTTTGTGACTCCTGAGTGTTTTACACTCTTTTACATGAACTGTATTCAGATTTATATTTAATGGAAGTCATCTGAACTTTGAAGAAAAAATGTTCTATTCCCATTTATAAATCTATTCCCATTTGGCTTCGTAGCATAATAGGTAAAATACAGTTTTATGAATTTGAATTTGACACTCAGCATCATTACAGAGCTCTGAGTGTGTATTTGTTTCATAATTAAAGAGGGAGATAATTAATTTATGTCTGCAGGAAGTGTTTTAGGTTATTGTTCCTTGCTTCATGAAAGGGAATTTTAGCTTAGAGTTTTCATGGTAAAAACAGGCGGGGGAAAAAAGAAACAAATTAGGTAAATCACTTGAACTTTTTAATTATTTTAATAATTTTGTACTACCAAAAAGGCTGTTATCTCTGATAAGAGTCTGCAGTTACTGCCATTGAGCATAATGATGTAAATAGCCATTGTTCAAACTGTCACTGGTTACATGCTACAGAAAATTATAACTTGTTATAACTTTTTTACAGATTAGACACTAGCTGACTTGCTGGCCAACTGTAGTTTTCGTAATAGATGCACACTAATGTTGTCGCAGCTTGCTGTTATAGGGCTTGAGAGGAACGGAGATTGGCTTTCACTATCAGTGTAGTCCAATAATATCGGTGCTGTTGACATGCCTACTTCAGGTAGATAATGGTTTTGTAAACAAGAAGCAGCAAGTACTAGAAAGAAGGAGCCTAAACACTATCTGTGGAGCATTGTAAGTAACGTTAACACAGATTTAATGTCATGTAGTGCAGTGTGGTCTTGCTGTTAGTCGTCTTCTCTTTCTTTTCATTGAGTAGCTGTTCAGTTCAGGCCAAGTGAAGGCCAGGTGCTGTGGGACTGGTGTCATTTGCCAAATATATTTTTTGGAAGAGACCCAGCATGAGAGGTATGATGAAACTCGGAGTCCCCCTGTGAAGTGAAAATGACCATGCATCGACTGAGATCCTTTCTGCTTGCTTAGCATTCTGCTCGTGTGTATGTGCGTGGTATTGTGTGCGTACATGTGAAATTGTTTTGAGTGTGAGAATAAGAGGGTATAATTTTACCTTTGACTCCTTTGTGGTCTGGTTGTTGTTTTTTTGCTGTTAAGTTTGGTTGCGCAGATAAATGTTTCTCTGAAGAACTTCTCAGCTATTATTATCAGCTATCGTCTCTCTCTCTGTCTATATATCGCCGGCTTTTTATTTGAGGAGGCAATGGATGCAGTGCCGCCTCAAAAAATTGGATGAGAAACAATGTAAAAATAAAACAATGCAAATATTATATAATGTGACATTGTAAAGTGTATAAATCACTTATTTTTCTAAGGTAACACTGTCCAACAGTAGCCGGTAAAGTTACAGCGTGAGTCCGTGTCTCTCTTGCCTCCACTGAGCCCATTCGGTTTTAACAGACCCCTAAAACGTGCAGTGAGTTTGGTGGGAGAAAGTCATGTGAGAGAAGGCAATGCCTCCATCGCGCCATCCATTGGTTATGATTCGTTTGTGCTATAAGATCATCCCACCTCTTGTTTTTGTGCGCGTTCTCGGGATGTGGCGGTGCGAGAATTTTCCCATCAGTTAATCAATGTGACAACATTGATTGTCACCAGGGGGCGTGGCGCGGGGCCTCCACCTTTTTTAAAATCGCTTATGAATGCCAGTATGCGGCCATGTGCATTTTACTTTCACTTTCAAATTGCTTGAATGGTGGGTTATTATTCTTACTGAAAACGCAACAACAAAACAGTACAACAACAAACTTGCTTATATTAAACATAGTATGTTTATTAACAAAACAAATAAGAATACACCATGCTAGGCCTAATATAAAACAACAAATAGGCTAACTTATACAACGTTTATATAACTGTAGAAAAATAAATCAAACTGTGGAAAGTGTGGAACCAAATAAATAAGGAACAGAACGTTTAAGTTCTTGAGTCAAGAGCAGTGAGTAATTCTCTCTCACCTTTGTTCTTTGATTAACGTTAATGACATTTTAAGATCTGCTGCTGCTGCACACAATGTGGATCTGACAGGGTTCTCATTTTCTCACAAATCTTTACGCTGATTTAACTAATTTAAGAATGCTCTTATGAGGACAATGAACATTTTGGCATAATTTGGCATAATGTGTGTTGTGGTTCTTTTTCTAGCGCGGAAGAGATCTTGATACTGGCGCGTGTTGTGTGTGTGTCACATAGGCAGGACATTCACAGACAGCACGTTCTCTTTTGTCTTGTCACGCTTGAATGGTTTAAAAGCATTTGCATGAATAAGAGCTTGATCGTATAACACATAAAAATGGATACTGTGTTAATTTTGTTAAATATTTTTAACGTGTTAAACTGAAAAAAAATTTGCCTCGTTGCCACGGTGGGCAAGTGATGAAACCAGTGTTGCGACTGAACACCAGTAACACCGACTACCGTAGTAAAGCCTAGTGCGTTCGCGAATGTCTGAATGAACAAAATTATGGTGTTAACACTTCAGTTCCTACCTCAAAGTTACCCCGTGGTTTCTTTGTTTACATATATGGGCTAAATTAAGTTCCTTGACCCCTGAACTTCTCAACTTCCCTGAACTTCGCCTTGCTTTCAAATACTAACGTGCATACATATACCAGACTGTTAGATATCTAAACCAAACTGAAGTTTCCTGGCTTTGTAACATAAGTAGTTGTTGTGATAGCTTTGCATTTTTAAGGGAGGGATAAAAGCCTACGGGCTTATGTGTTGAGATTCTGTGGAGGCTGAGAAGGTGACTGCCTCTGAAGAAAAACATTATAAACAAGAGACACTGTAAAAGGGATCCCACAGGGAAACTCTGGCAGCTGCGGGGCTTTACATATCTCAGAGAAAGTGTGGACACACGTTATCAGGTCAGACAGACTCTGATAGGAGTGGAGCGCTTGTTGTTAAAAGGGTGGTTTCTTAAACCTGTCTTTGGACCCGACAGGCAGAGAATCTTCATTCAAAAGTGTTTTTTCAAGGATCCAATAATAGTTTGAAAATTCTAAATAATGAGCTAATTAAGAAACTGTTACATTTTCTCTGTTACGAGTCTCAAAGGCCTATTAAACCTGAAAAGAAATGTTATGAACCGTCTGTGAAAAGAAATGAATTAAAAAAATGATTTCTGGTAATAGGCTTTCTTATTAATGATGTCATCAGTTCATAACTCATGTCCCTGTTGAATTAAAATATTTCTTTCTCTTATTAGGCACAAAACATTGAAGCAGAGAGCAGGCAGCACGCCTGGTCAGCCGCCCACTGCCGGTCAGACGCAGCAGCCTCCCGTCAAGCACAAAGCCGGGGAGAAGCCCGAAAAGGGAGACAAGCAGCAGAAACGCCCGCAGACGCCCTTCCACCACCGCAACTCCGTCTGCGAAGATGTCTCTATGGAAACCGAAGCTTCTGCAGGCCAGCGCTTGGCTCTTAGAGGTCAAGAGGGTGGACGCTTTTCTGGGCTCCGCCAATCTGATGTGAGCACTGGCTCAAAACCACCACAGCTTCACAGCGGGGGTGGAGCTACCGTGGGCAACAGTGGCTCAACGGAGATGGTCGGCTCCCCTCAGCCACCACCTCTGAGCCCTCACCCCTGCGAACGTGGCGAGGAAGCCACAGACGCCATTAAAAACCCCTCCACCCCACACAGCCAACATTTTTACCCTCCTTCTACAGAGCCATGCCTCCTGCCCCAGAAGGGCCCAGATGACGCCCGTTTGGATCCCCTCACCCAACCTTTTCCCCCTGCGTACTCTGAACCCTTGGAACCTACCCCGTACATCAGTGCAGCAGTAAACCTGGATGATGACGGGAGTCATGCGCCGTGGAGGTTCTTTAACTTGCCGCGTAGGAAAGACGCAGAGTTTCCCACACCATCACTACCAGGAGACAAACTCAGAGAAGAGGCGTCACTCGGAGCTGAAGGGATTATGTCTGCTACTGAGTGAGTACCAGGTTCTTTACAAACTATTTCATGCGCTTATTTGAAGGCTAAATATCATTTCTGAGCTACCGGGGTCACCAAGTGAAATGGCTAAATAAATAAATAAAATAAAATGTATATATATATCTCGAGCAATTCCCTCTGTCATCCATAGGTTGGACAAACATACAGTTCTACCCCCTCACTGACCCTTTGAATTAAATAGGCTATACTTTATGTAAATGACCTCTGCTATGATTGGGTAAGATGTTGTTCATCAGGGTGGGCCAGCTTACTGTATACTGAATAGATGTTGTTATGCAGATTTGGGTTGTGTTAATGCACTCAACCTATATGGCTACACATGTTTTCAAAAGACATTTTTTGTTTACATTCTCTTTTACAACCTCCCTGAAATCTCAAACAATGCAGTGAACTGAAAGTACATATCTTGAGGATTTAGAGCTCTCCATAACCCGTAAACAGCCAGGAGGATTGTATTGTGCATTTGTGTTGTGTAATAATGGCTTAAGTAAATATGTTTCTAAAGTAAGAGCAGGACCACCCTGTGGACCCCCTTAATCCCCTCGCTCACGGACCTTTTATTTGTAGCAGCCAGAGTTTGTTAGCGAGAGCCCCCAATACTGAACCCCAAACGTTCCCGTCTGTTTGTGCAGTATGTGTTTTGAAATAGCTGTGATGTAGCCCCCCCCCCCCCCCACACACACACAGAAACTCACACATAAACACTCTCGTTCTGTGTAGAATGTTCTTTCTCTGAGTGCACACACAATGTTAATCTCTCGCGATGCGCCCTTTTGACATCATACTTCACTAATGTGCAGGCCCAGCACTGTTGTGAACTAGGAGATTACGTGTCCATCTCACACGTGCGTACAAACACTCTGGGATTTTAGTAGGGATTTAGAGTACAAATGAGCAAGTTACAATTTTAACTACTGGCTTGTGGACCTGAAGGACACATACAAAAACAAGACGGAGAATTTTGGGGACTGTTTTTCTTCACATTCTCTAAAATTAAGGGACTGTTGCTAAAAAATATTATGTACAGAACTGTTCAAAAGTTTGGGGTTGGTAATTTAAAAAAAAAAAAATGTTCTGCTCACCAGAGTTGCAATTATTTGATAAATAACATAGTAAAAACAGTAATATTGTAAAATGTTATTACAATTTAAAATAACCGTTTTCCATTTTAGTATATTTTAAAATGTAATTAGGGCCCAAGCGAAAATTCGCGCAGGGCCCTCTTGTTCTTCTAAGGATTATTATTATTTTTTTTTATTTTTTTTTTTTTATTTTTTTTCCGTCTTCCGGGGCTTTTTGGGGGCCTTAACATGCTCAAAAACTCTTGAAAATTGGCACACACATTGGAATCCGCGGCCATTAGGACGCCGGAGAGGCTGGTACCCGGGCGTGGCAGGGGGGCTCGACAGCGCCCCCTTGAAAAAAGTCTGAAAATTTGGTCCATATATTAAACACGCTTGCACGTATTAGTATGAAACTCAGTACACATATAGACCTCATCGGGCCGAACAACTTTCGTGCTCTAAGTTAAACACCACGCCAACAGGAAGTCAGCTATTAAGGGTTGTTTGAAAAACGCATGCTCTGGAATTTGATATACTCCTCCTAGACGATTAATCCGATCGCCACCAAACTCGGTCAGCATGAAGTCAAGACACTGATGATTAAAAATTGCCAGGGGATTTTTGATATCTCGAACGGTTTGGCCGTGGCGAGGCAACGAATTTATGGCGAGAAAAAGGAAACAGGAAATGTGTTATAACGTCTGCATACATATATTGATCTTTATGAAACTTCACGAGTGTGTTCGTTATAGGAGTCTGATCACATGGATGTGACTATTGTGAGTCAAAGTTATAGCGCCACCAACTGGCAGCAGGAAGTGTATCACTTTTTGAAATGTTTTGAGATCACCCTCTTATTTTTACCTGATTTGCTTCAAACTTCATCAGTGTAATGTCAATACACAGCAGATGTAGACCTATGACAGGATTTTTGATATTTGAAATATTGTTGCCATGGCAACAGGTCAAACTGTAATAATATTCTTGAGTGTTTTTGAGGCTCTTAACATGCTTCAAATTGCATGAAACTCGACACACACATCAATATTGTCAACCAGTAGACATGGACAAAGCCATAGAAATGGGCGTGGTGGAGGGGCTCAGTAGCGCCACCTTTTGACAAAAGTGGGGGGGTTAGTTTTTCCTACAATCACCAAACTCGGTACACATATTGTTCTCATCAAGCCGGACAATTTTCTAATTTACATTCATTAGCTCCGACCAACAGGAAGTCAGCTATTTTGGTTTGAATGTTAATTTTTTGAAAAAACAGGCTATGAATTTTATACTACTGCTCCTACAGGGTTTATCCAATTTACACCAAACTTTTTTTAACTTGTTGCTAACACATTGAAGTTGTTTAATTGCAAACGGATTTTGGATATCTCAAACGGTTTGGCCGTGGCGAGGCAACGAATTTATGGCAAGAAAAGGGAAACAAAGTGTTATAACTTCTGCATACATTAATTGATTTTGATGAAACTTCGGCTTAGTCTTCGTTGTACAAGGCTGATCACATGGATGTGACTATTGTGATTCAAAGTAATAGCGCCACCAACTGGAAGCAGAAAATGTGTCACTTTCAGCATACATTGAGATCACCCTCTTATTTTTACCTGATTTGCTTCAAAATTCATCAGAATAATGTTAAAACTTGGCACATGTAATCCTTTGAAAATGGGCAGGGAGGAGGGGCTCTATAGTGGCACCTTGTAGTGCAGTAAATGTGGAGTGAATTTGACATAGTCCTTTGATGTTTAACCGTTTTAAGTGCCTATTGCCCGCTGTGCACAGTTGCCCTGAAGCCACCGGGGTGGCGGTGCCACCGGGCTTGGGCCCGCCATCGCTGCTCGCAGCTATATTTTATTCTTGTGATGGTAAAGCTGAATTTTCAGCAGTCATTACTCTATTCTTCAGTGTCATATAGGGATGTAACGATATCAAAATCTCACGATACGATAATATCGCGATATGAAGTCCATGATACGATATTTATTGCGATATTTAAAAAAATAGATAAATGAAGACTTTCAGTTTGACTAATAACATGAACTAATGATGAACTGCATTTCTACACCATTCATTAATCTTTAACGTTAATTTCAGCATTTACTAATACATAATTAAAATCAAGAGTTGTATTTGTTAACATTATTTAATACATTGTAAACTAACATGAACAATATGAACAGCTGTATTTTTAATAACTAACATTAACAAAGATTAACAAATACAGTAACAAATGTATTGCTCATGGTTAGTTCATGTTAGTTAATACATTAACAATAACACCTTATTGTAAAGTGTTACCACAAATTCAACACACATTTGATTCATAAAGAATTCACTGTTTCTGAAAGAATGATTCAGTGATACAGTTTTAACAGTAATTTGTTGTCACCTAGTGGCGTAACAATGCAATCGATATATTAGTTAGCCTGTTTGAAGCATTTGTAGCTTTTGTGTATTTCTGTGATAACTGCAATTTTTGTAACAGAAATAATGATACTGTGTGTTTGAAAAGATTTGTTTGTGAAGCTGTTTATATTTAAACATGACAACTGCTCTCTAGATCAACGGCAGCTTGAACACAGATTTGAATCTCGCGATTTTATTTTTGTCAAAGGTTTAATATAGCCTACACGGGCGAATCGTTGTCATTTAGGAATTAGATCATGGGTGATGAAATTGAGAACGCGATCTTTTAAGGATTAATCATGCAGCTTTGTGCACCTCTCTCTCTTTATTGATATCTGACGTATATGAGTAAAAAATGAAAAAGAAAAATCTTACTGACCCCAAACCTTTGAACAGTTAGTGTATGTATCATGATATGGATTCCAGTAACCACAAAGGTTGCTGAAAAAAACTATTACTATTTGCTAAAAAATAATTATGAATGTGACATTCATGAATTACAAATGGAATTATTTTAATCAAAGACTGATTTTGATCGCTTTACCTGTCTGTCAAACAATATCTTCCTGTCAAAGTCGGCAGTAGTAAGTGAGACTAGATTTAAGCTAGTGGACTAGATTTAGGTCACAAGAATGCAGACAGGATATGTGTGAAATGGAGCTTCACAACTTATTGTGGTTGCATGGTTATTTTTTTCTATGGAACAGTAGAAGTTCAAATAAATTAAGGATGAAATAATGATGTGTTCAGAATAACATCCACCATATGCTCAGCCCTGACTCTCTTGTGACATGCACCTACCCTCCAAACTTCCAGGAAGAGCACCAAGGGAACTTAGGCTGGCCTTCCTTGATTTAAAAGCACAGACATTTGACACCGGTGCCAGTGCTGTTTGATGACAGTCTCCAACTAAGCCGTGACATGTTTACTCGTGTGAAGAATTTCCACTAAAGTGTACATCTTATCTGCTTCCCCAGATATTTAAATCAACAAACGGTTACCCATACTGCTTCCAAAAGACATGAAGTTGTCATTGTTTTACTGCAATTTTCTCAATATTGGTGCTAATATACATGATGACTAAAATTCTTGTACCTATACTGTTAGCCAGAAGCACATTCATCACTTTGACTGTGTTACTTTGTATCCAAAAAATGAAAACATTTGATTTTTCCTATGGCCCATAATGTCACATCTATTAACATGAGATGGCGTTTGTTGAATCTGTTGAAGGGGGAACATTTGTTGGTCACACTGATATTTGGCCCAGTGTGGGAATGTTTGGACATGTTTGTGTGAATAATGTTAGTGTAGTATGAACTTTTCCTCTAAACTGTTATGGGTGACAGATACTGAAAGCAGCGACTTTATGCCCCTCATAAATTCATGAAGCAGCAGTGTTATGGCAAAATAAAGTGCACACATCGCTCAGCCGTGCCGTTGTCTTCCTGGAAGAATGCTTGTTGATAGTATTAATTTAAAAAATGTCTCTTAATCCCTTACTAGAAGAAAAAATGCTGTTTGGAAAATGTTGTTTTAGTGTGGATGCACATATCTGATGTTTAAAACACGTAGTTCCCTTCAACAATTTTATGTGTACAAGTATGAACATTGCAAAAGTGGCTTGCATCTGTATTGTTTCCACTGAAATGTTGTTTGCCTGAAGTTGCCTAAGATCAGAAAAAGAGGCAATGCTGTGGTTTAGAGAGCTGTCTCTGTTGGCCACAGTGAGATGTAATGGTATGCAGTGGAATCCCAGGATACACTTGGCTGGTGTCCTCTTGTGTCCATTCTGCTGTTACGGCCTAATGTAATCCCTGTGCACTCTGGGGCCTCAATATGGGTTTAATCTCTGGCCAGCGCCACTGTGCACTGTCACCCCCCATCAGAGCTGCAGTGGTCAGATCTGTGTGAGAAAACAGTGGTTGGTACCATTCAACCAACACAGAGGGATTTTACATAACACATACACACAAACAGAGACTTCAGACACTGCTGGGGTTTGACATGATTTCGGATTAATAGAACTTCCTTTTTTCTTTTTTCCCCTCACAGATTTGGTGAATCATTTCTAGGCACCTGGACATGACAATACGACTGTTCTTTTAAATTGTCAGCTCATCTTAATGAGTGTAGATAGCATTATAATTTATTGTTGACTAATATTTAGGGCTTGACAGCACTAGTTTTTCACTTGCATTTGTGACTGAAAAATAGATTTTCAGGTCTTAAAAGGTCATAAAAAGTCTTAAAGGCTTAGTTCACCCAAAAATGAAATTTCTGTCATTAATTACTGATCCTCATGTTGTTCACTCCTGTAAGACCTTCCTTTTATCTTCGGAACACAAATTAAGATATTTTTGATGAAATCCGAGAGGTTTCTAATCTGTCTTAAAGTGATTATTGGCAATGATTTAAATCAAATAAATGTGCGCTGCATGTTCAAAGTCAAAACGCAGTGCTGTTGCATGTTCTACAGGCTCGCAGTTTCAGGGCAGTCCGCAATCGATGAATATCGCTTATTTATGTTAAATGATTGCTTATGATTTACTGTTGCTGAATTATGACAATTTTTACTTTATGGTGTTTGTATTGTAATGTTTTAGATGGTTGTAAGAGTGCATATTTTTAGCTCCCTCATATGTTTGAATGAGCAGCTTCCAGCACTAAAGACATTTCAAAATAAGAGTCACTATGTATGTCTATTTTGTTTGTAATTAAAAGTCCCACATTATACAGAACAATTTTTTTTTTCTAGTATTTTTTGGTATTTTGTTAAAAAATAAACTTTAACTGCCTCTTAGTTCAATGTTTAGAACATAAATAATTCCGTAATGAAATATAGTTTGAAGCAGAAATATCTAAAGTGAGTGTAGTTTCGAATAAATAAAATAATTTTGCTTGTAAATGTCTCCTTGTATCCCTTAAGAAAAAAAAAACAAATTATTTGATAAATTTTTATTGCGCCCCATAAAGTTCTTTATTTTTCAAATTAGGAGCATATGTGCACCTTGGGTATTATGATATAAGCATTAATGTAATTGAAAATAATATATTTTAATCCCTAAAATTGCCCACTTGATTGTTCTGGATGATATATTTACTTTCTGGCAGTATATTGGTATATGCCATGCAGTGTTATACTATTTTAGTCATGGTTTGACCTTTTTTTTTTTCTTTTTTCTTTTTTTTTGTCTTGCCCAGGACGATGGTTGCCTCCAAAAGGCCGCTCAAGGTCTCAGATGAACGTCTCCAAACGTACCTGCAGCGACAGAACCAGCACCTGGCTGCAGCCATTACAGGCGGCGACCATGAGCCTGAGGTCGACCCCTATGCCTTTGTCGATGGAGATGTAAAGTTCACCTTCTCGGATAAGAAAGACAAAGCAGGCGGAGATAGAGAACCGGGGAAGAAACACAAGGTGAGCGACACTTTTTGCTAGAGATGTAATCCTATAATGCTCTGGTTTTAAGTTTACACTAACACAGTGGTTCTCAAACTTTTTTGGTCGTGCCCCCTTTAAAACTTTTAAAAAAATCTGCTGCATTAGTTTCACTTTGTAATGTCATTGAATCATTGAAAAACACAACAGTAAGAGAAAATAATATATCAGAATTATTAATTTAAATAAATAAAAAAGTAAATATTTCAGTGATGCTTTGGGTAAACAATATGTAACAGCGCCAATATGTAACAGTTTTTGACAGCGCCTCACAAGCTCAGCTTCTTGTACATCTTC